>NC_089732.1:18747301-19047301 GCF_035083965.1 Branchiostoma lanceolatum | reverse complement strand
ACATGTAGTGTACATGTACAGATCAGGTGCCCAGATATCAGAAATCAGAGTGAAGAACTAAGGATTGGAATTTTAACGTTACATTGTACTTTTTCTCTCTATCCCACTGTGGATTTACAACAGTTAGGTCTTAATCCCCTACCCTTCCAAGCCAAGCTGTAGTTGTACATCAGCAATCAATGATAGTCTATACTGAACAATTTGGATTGACTTTTCATTGTTTCTTTGCTATCTTCCGAGTGCCATGTAGCCAGTTGAAAATTAGAATGACCTTTGACCAATCTTACACATCCTGGTATGTTGACACAAAGTTATCTTTTTCTCAGCTAAAAGGAGGACGTGAATGCCATCAATTTGATTTTTTAGCTTTTTCCACCAGCCAAATTCTCCCTTCCATCTCTCCTTGGCCATTATCTTTGGGCCCAGACAAACTGAAACTGTATTAGATTAATAATTTCTAAGTCTATTGTATTCTTGTGACCTATAAGTGTAGGCTTCAGATAGTGGGTGTGGTGTGAGTGTATTGTCAACTTTGGGAATCAAATAGAACTGAAGGGAAATGGGAAGCTTGCTAGAGAAGGGAATTAACCAAGGAGAGTGCTCCCGGGGAAAATTTAATAGACTGAAAACTTTGTTGGATAAATTTGTTGAGGGCCTAGGTGGATGCCAAGGCTGCTACTCCTCTCTTATGAGATAGAAGAAGAAAAAAAGTGGGGACATAGCATCACTCTAATTAAGCCCCGTTCATGATTCAAGAAGTGAAATGGTTCGCCCTGTTCATGATTCAAAAAGTAAAACAGTTCAAACCATTTCAGTTTTCTTGCATTTTATTCTGAACTTCCACCCGAGATAGTCTGCAACGTTTCAGAATAAAACGATTTCGGGGAATTGTCATCATGAACGCAAAAGTGCCATGAAAATGTTTTGCCTCTGTGTTTATGACATCGTACTCCGGGTACGTGGGCTCATCGTTGACGGCATCTGTGACTCTTGGTGAGCAAGGTAAATTGGATATTTTGGTTGCATGTTTTTATATAATCTTGTTTTGACCTCCAACTCGAGTTCTTATATGGTTGACTAAGGAAACCTGGGAGTCTTGATATTCTGGGAAATCAGGAGATCCAGAGGAAACTTGATGGCGTATATCAGAACCAGGTGTACGAAGACATTTCAGGCCATGAAGGAATACAGCTTCAACAGGGCAGTGCCTATAGAAGACAACTAACGTACAACTCTTGGTTAGCTTGGAAAAGTGAAAGTTTAAGCTGGCGATTGGATGTTTTGGCCGCGTTTTTGAATCGTAAAATGTAATGTTACGGTCACCAATTTGAGGCGGTGCGGGATCACAACAGACTTTGCATAAATGAGATTTGATGTAAACCTTTCTGAGCGTGGGTGTAAGTTTGTATCGTAAACGCAAAATGTAAACTGTTTCAGATCTGATTTTAGCCAAAACGAATCAAATCGTTTTGATTTTTGTATCATGAACGGGGCTTTTAAGCGTTGAGTCCTTTTGCATACAATCCCTGCACTAAGTTTCCCTCCAAATATGGAAAAGGACCAATGGGAAAGCAGAACAGGATCTGGAAAGCTTAAAATTAATCTGTGGCCCACCTTCTTGGTTACTGGGGGGCTGTAGTGCACTACGTTGAATTTTGCTGAAGTGTGATGGGTTAAGCCGCTTCAGGCACTTTGCACCTAAGGCTTAGACAGGACACATTGTACTTGCTCATTGAGCCTTTACCACCATGGAAGCCACAGAAAAGGCGAAACTAGTCTGGATGTGGGCTTGAATAAAGTTCTAAACTAGAACATGCGGCTACTTTCTGAAGATACGGTGTGGGTGTGTACGGTTGGCTCGAGTTTGCCCACTATTTTGCCTAGTCATTAGAGTAGAGTTAGGCTAGTGCATATATTGTGTTTTATTTTTAGTTACCCTGATACATGTAGCAGGACTGACAGTTCCAGTTAGCTAGCTTTAATTGTCTAATCTACTTTCTATGGTTAAAAGATTCAACCATCAAGATATCTTGCCTGGCTATAAAGCTCTCCCTCCCTAGGCCTTTGTATCCTATATGAATCAGCTGTATTTGTTGTAAAAGTATTTAGGCTGGAAATTGTCTGGAAAAGATAGAAAAGCTTTTCTCACACAACAAAAAGAGTACAGTCATTTCCGTAGGGTGAACTCGGAGTGGACAAATTTAAAAGAAAGTGCAATACGTACTTGCAAAGCGTACTAACTTGAACTTTTGAAAAAACAATGAGCCTGAACCAAACCCTCACATCTGTTTGGAGATTACCAGGGGCTCTCTGTGAAACTGCCTGGCCAGAGTCAAATGTCTTTTCCAGAAACGTGCCTCTACAGTATAGGGCTACCATCTGGTGAGGCTGCTAAGGCGCACTTTAGACCTACAATGTTATAAGGTCGTACGATCATCGTCGTAGGCGACGGTTTTCTTTACACACACGGTCAGGAAATATCATGGGACCCCCGCGGCGCAGAATTCCATTGATGTGTGCGTGTGACTCAAAGTGAACTCTTGCGCTCAAATTCAAAATGGCGGGGGAACCGCTTGTTTTCGTCAAAAGATGAAGCTTTTACTGACTTTGCAACAACTGTTGCCCTGCAGATGAGACGTTGAGAACGGTGCTTAACAAAGAAAGAGATTGAGGCTGGTACAGAGACGGACAGGATTTAACCCGAGTTCATGGCCGCCGCCGGGGATGTCCCGGGGATCGAGGAATAGGGGCCTACTAGAGAAGTAGCCTCTGGTAGCAGGGCGTCGCGCCGGAATAACCGGTTTCGGATGAGAAAAATATGTCTCCATTGCTAACTGCATGCATATTTACAAAGAAAACGATAGAAACTTTCCTTCCCGGACAGGAAACAGCACGCTGTAGGCTTATTAGCATATCACCCACTTCCGTCGCCGGCGACGATTCTTCTTTAGACGAGAAAAACACAGCCACAGGCCCCCCCGCTGAACGTCGTGCGACTGGGTCCGAGGTGGTCGCACGACATTTCGAGGATTTCCCGTTTATTGCCGTCGTACGATTGTTTTGATCGTCTTTAGACGGCCAAAAAATACCGTCGCCGGCGACGTCGCCCACGACGATGATCGCACGACTCTAAAATGTCGTAGGTGTAAAGAGGCCCTAAGTGGCACCCACAGTTCAAGCATGTCCAATCAAACCTCAGTACACCCTTTAGTTCAGGGTACATGCCTGGCTGCATGTAGGATGGCCTATATGCTAGCTCATGGTACAGAAAACTTCTTATAGCACAATTTCTTATGATATATATAGGAATGGAAAGAACATTTTAATCTTCATAGATTCACTTCGGATCACTTACTAAGTCCATATATAATTGATCCGATGTCCTATTCACAGTGATAAGAATTGGGATCATCAATTTTGCAAGTAAATTATTACATACATGGCTTAGTAATATTTGCAAATTGAACATTTACAAAAAGTAGGATCATCATTCAGATGTTTCCAATGGACTGGATTCCCATCACAGGGGATTCCCATGGAAACTAGGCCATGGAGAAAGAAGATACAGCTTGACCCCTTGCCCCCTCACACAGACTGGTAAGTGCAGGTTCCCCTGAGGTTTGTTGGAATTTAGCCTGGGCACACACTGGACAGTGTACCCTGTGTGTTGATGCACCTCTGAACACTTTTGAGTTGTAAAGAACCCTTTACAAAGCATTGAAAACTCATTGGATAAAACTTGAAAACAATTTTGCAAAACAATTAATCTAGAATATCAAGATGAATGAACAGCAAGTCACTTAAAATGAGGCCAATACAGTAACACAAATAGGCATGTACACGTACTGTTGTACATTTTCAAATCAAGCTAGAAAGCTTGGAAATGGTAAACAACAGTTGTTGTGAGTGTGAAATGATCCATTGGGACTTAGAGCTTGAAAAAAAAAAATTAATACATTGGGAAACAAATATCATAATTATAAAGCAATCATCTGAGATTCAGAAGGTATCTTCACAGCTAATAGCCTCAAGTTAGTAAACACTAGAGTAGAGTAGAGTTGATTCCGCCAGGTAGGAACTCTGGTTCCAGCTAGACTTATATTATATACTCTGTTTAAAATGTGGCAACCTGGTATTGAGTACCCCCAGTGAGTTGAAGTAACTGCATACTCTAATAAGTGTAAGCTTATTGTGGAGCCCAAATAGTCAAGTCAAGTCAAGTCAAGGTAGAGCCTTGACTAATCAATTCTCAAGCTTGCTTCACTACCCCTCAGGATCTCTCAGGTCAGGTCTGGCATGTCTAAAGTTCAGTTCAAACTGCTAAACTCAGTCATTATGAACAAGGTCAATAATATTCTGTGGTGTAGTCATATCTAAAAAAATGTACAGGGTTAGGTTTACATTGAATGTAAATGGAGGTTTAAGGTATCACAAAGTCTGTAAGGCAAAAGCACTGACCAGTGGCAGGAGCAGAATTGGGTCAAATCATGCTTTGGTGACACACAAAAAGTACAGTGACTTTCAAATTTGTACAGTGACTTTCAAATTTGTACAGTCAAATAAAAAGTACAAAACGGAATTAGAAAAGTGATAGGATTCAGCTCCCCCTCCAAGATACATTGAAAAATTATTGATTTTGAAAGAGTTATCCTTCTACCTTCTAGCAGTATCAGAATGTTAGGTTATTAAATGTTTGAGTGGCACGCCCATGGCATTGACTGTTACCAATTCTGCAATATTGTCTAGCTGTCTGTTCAGCAAAAGAAAGCACGAACACAAAACAAATTATATATGGATGACATCCGCGCTCGCATCAATTTTCGTCCAATTGAATTTTTTTTGTACAGCTTTCGGCCATAGTGCAAATCGTAATATGCAGGTGTAAAGTGAGAAAATACTCCTTTAACTTAAATTGCCAAAAAAATTTTTTCGGAAAATGGATACTAAATGTCTTACAATAGTGGAAAAATGTTTCCGTGGTCATTTTTGTTGATTGGCTTGGCCTCGCAAGCTCCGCCTTCAACATACTGGTCCTTAGCAGGCCAGCCTCAGGACCCAGCTCAGATGTGGTGTAAATAGACAGACTGTACCAAATACACATGTGGGCCTCCTTGTCACAAGCTAATTAGTCAAGCCTCCTTATCCTTAGATAAATAGAGGTGGTTCACTGAAACAACAATTGTAGCTACTGGTACCACTAGTCAGCTGACACTGAATGTTTTATCCCCTGCCCAAGCCTGATGATAGCCAAGTGATAGCTAAAAATGTTGAATGTCCTTAGCACCAAAATCCTTCCCCTATTCTAATGAATGGTACAATGTACCGTGAATGATGAAGCTCCATGCTTCAAATTTATGGCAAACCTCAGGTAAAGCTCATTGTTCCAGAAAGTGCAAGGCCCCCTCCTATCTTGTACATTGTACATTGTACTGGTCATGACTGAACTGCAACTATTTAGCTACAGGCTATGAGGTATATAAAGAAAGAAAGTAAAAAAGAGGACAGAGGGAAGAGTAGAGATCATTCTTCTAAAGAGGAAATAAGCGTCATGTAACGGTATTTCCACAAGCTGACGTCCACCACCTTCCAACCTGGTTGTGTGTCGCTTCAGCGGGGGGCATGACAGTTCCTCTGTTTAAAGAGAAACCGACATGGTGACGGTAATAGGAGGTCATGGGTCAAATGCTAATAACATGTTGATAAATCCTCACTAGTAATAGAAAAATGTTTTTCTTTATTCTAAATCATTTTTGCCATTGTCATTAAAAGTTGTTGAATGCTGCAAGACAGTGCAAGTGCAATGGCCTGCCACCAGTGACTGCTTCTTTGGTGTTCTCCTATGAGTATGACCCGATCAACGTGCCTGGCTTGCACTACCGCCAGCGTGGCGAGGACAAATGCCAGGTTCAAGCCTGGGCATTGCCTGTCGCTGTACATTTTCCTCATCTCCTTCTTTGTTGGACGTGTAAGCAGGAAAAACGCGGGTACCAAACTTTGAATATGTGAACGGCTGCAGGATGAAAACAAGCGGCTCTTCTCCCGCCATGTGCAACGGTAATATCCTGCGCCACGAGTGGCCCGTTGTGCTTCCGCCTGTGTGTCGATCAAACTCTATTAAGACAACCGTCGCATGACGGTATACTGTCACCAGCCTAAAGCAGGCCTTTTAAACTGTACAATTTTTTTTTCAGGTGTCAACAGTGCCACTTTTCTGGCAAAGTCAAATTTTGAAATTTGTTCCTAGATCAGTCTCAGCCTCTCTCGAGTGGACGTTTATCTATCATAAGGCCGAGTCTGAGTGGATCTATCACAAGTCCACAACAATTTTATTTGTTGCTTCTTAGATTTTTTTCAGGAAAAAAAAGGAGTGACAGGGCGAAAAATAGAAAAATAAGAAGATCTTTTAAAAAATCTGGGGTGAAGATACAGGCTTACATAACGTAAAGAACAAGAGATTAGAGAATTATTGAAGTTTTCAGCTTTTCATGGCACATTTTCTGCAATGTGAATCCCTTCCTATATATGATCTAGCACTACAATTCTGGTGCTAACTGAAGACTTTGCCAATATGACTACTCTCCCATTTCTTTAGTAAACAGAATAAAGCATCAAAATACACTTTCTTGGAAAATGACTGAAAAATTACAATGGAGTATTGTTGATCTAATAACACTAAACATGCTTATTATGATACGGGTACATTTATCATTAACATAGTGGTAAAATCTGTCCATTCCTTAGATCAAACAACAAAAACAATGTAGTCTCACTTCCCAAAAGTAAATTGTATACCCCAGGTCCCCGATAGATATTAACAAATTATCTCAGTTCACTTGGATTGTGCGACACCTTTAAAGACTTTTCAATACCCTATTCAATCCAATTTGCAGTCCGTGATCAATAAGATGGCCGGCTGATGTTTAAATCCAGTTTCGGTGCACAGCGACCATCGGCTGACACAGAAATCCCTCAAAATCTTGTGCTGATCGAGCAAACACTGGGTGTTTTACGGCTGATAATGTCATTTACTTTAAAGCTTGTAGACTCGTTGTCCAATCGTTTTCTGACCAATGTGACAGATTGTTTGAGGAGAGCCACACCTCAGGCACGTTAAAGAACCCACCACACTTATCGAATAGAGTAGGGGTCCTTCACGGTTTAAAATGTACAGCTGCACATGGGGCAATTGTTGTATTGAAGTCACTTTGGCGCCGAACGGCAGCCGCTCCAGACCCTTACGATCTAGCCTGGCCAATTGTGCGTGCCACAGCGGGTTCTAATAGAGTGCTATCAACAAAATTTCCATATCCCATGGTTCACGTTCCCAGACTTCTGTAAAATTCTGGCTCCAGTTCCTCAGAATTCCGGGGAATTCTGGCTCAGATTCCCGGAATTCCCCAGAATTCCAGCTTCGATTCCTGGAATTCTGGGGAATTCTGGCTCAGATTGCCAGAATTCCCCAGAATTCCCCAGAAGTTGGCTAATCCCCAGGGGGTCATCAATAGCTGCTACGTATTCTTAACCTCATTTTTACCTCACATATGTGATATCAAGCCATTTGGGTTTAAGATGACTGAAATGTGGGAGGTAAGTCCCAAATTAAACTGGAAGTCCCAAATTAAAGTGGAGGCTGTTTACTACTACTACTACATGTAATCTCTTGTAGTCATCCCATTGGCACCCATCATTCAAGATCATCAGATCCCAGAAAAAATTAGGGTGATGTTAATGAATCTGAAGGTGATCCTGGAAATAATATTTGTGGTGTGTGCAGGAATTGTTGTTCATCAATTTTCATCCTCATCAACCTAGCTAATTTTTGTTGTTGCTTTGAACCAAAGATGGACCCAGATCTTTAGCAATTATCAAATTAGAACCCATATTTAGATACCAAGAATGGCTGCATCATCACTTATGAGTCTATATGGTCCAGGCATCATTCAGTTGCTGGATTATCAATCAATCAATCAATCAATAATTTATTTCGACAGGAAAAATGCTCTGTTGGCCTTAGCCATTCTTCCCAGAGGTCCAGTTTGGTGGGGAGGGTGTCACGGAAAACACAGATAATAGATAATTACAAAAAGATATACACAAATACCTAATATAATCAGCACGACTTATCACAGTCTGTAAGTCACAGTCCGTATCCTTTGTCACAGTCTGTAAATCCTCAAATTTTGTATTTTGTCTTTGAAAGGTCTCGTTATTGATTGTTTACTTCTTTATCAGATTTTAAAATCTGTGATGAAATTTTACAAATGTAAGTTGATTTTGTATTCATAAAAATGTGGTCTTTTAGAAAATAACACCAGTTTATTTCTGCTGTTGAGAAGGCTGTATTCACCTTTCTTTAAATCTGTTACCATATATAGTCAAACCTGTATTAGCGGTCACCTTTGCATAGCGGCCACCCGCCCATAGTGGTCACTTTTTGTCGGTCCCTTGGATTTTTCCCATTGACATAAGCATTAAGAATTAGGCTATAGCGGCCACCTGTCCAACGCGGTCGCGGCCAGACGATTTTAGGTCCCGCGAGTTCAGTGACACTGCCGATAACGGTCACGGCGCGCCGGTAGAAGCAGCATCGCCACCGCAAAATCTTCAAAATCTTCATTTTTTCACGCAGTTATCAAATTTATGCGGCCTCAACTGGATAGGATCATAATAAAGAAAACCAGAATGTTTTATCTTTGTTAGAAAATCCATGGTTTGACGCGAAGTCAAGTATAGTTTTCTTCACATGGCTTGCGTTTGTACATCGTGGTAAAATTGACAATTTCTGTGCATTTCGACTGGACAAATATTACGGCAGCCTTTTGGAAAATACAACCCACACATGTACCTGATGCGGTAAGTTCGTGAAATGTTTGAATGCCGGCCCAATTTCCGTTTTCACCGGGAATTCATTCAAATTGTGCTCAAAACGTGTTTCGCGCAATTCTCAAAATGGCGCTGATACAAACTGGATAGGTAGCAGCATAAAGGTCAACGGAAGACACCACTGTTACGGAGGTATAATATACTAAATTTATTTTGCTGCAAAGTATCACTGAGGATAATTACTAAACCAAAAGCTTCAAAATGAATGTGTATAATACTACTATGATGTAAAATTTGGGCTGTTGCAATTTTCTGAAAAGACAAAAAGCCCTCAAAAGAGCGACCTTCTTCTGAGTACCCTATTAGCATAATGGTAGATGCTGATCAACACAAGCCACAACAAGAGACTGAGGAAAATTGTCGCCACGATTTTATGTTTGAAAACGGTCGAAAACGAACAGTAAGTGACAACTGAGCAACATGTATTTTGTTCTTATCTAACTACGAGTAAAAGAACAACAATCGAACTTCTAAAATGTGCCTTACCTGTTTACATGTGTACTGTACGGTGAATAAATGTATCTCAGTGGGTACTGAAAATATGTGTCACTCGTGGTCAATTAATCAACATTTTCTCCATAGCGGCCACCTGTTCTTAGCGGCCAGTTTTGGCCAGTCCCTTGAGTGACCGCTATAGACAGGTTTGACTGTATATTTAAAAAAGAGAAGAAATTATTTAAGATGATGTTAAGAGTAATAGATATTAGCAGTATCCTCTGACAGTGTGCAGTGTCTAACTATTCTTTTCAAGTGCTCATTATTTCTCTTTAATTTTTTCATCTTCATCAATAAACGAAGGCCATGTTTAGCCAATTGTAGTATTCAGCCAATCTTAGTATTCACCTTAAAGTAAGGGAAGATTTCAGTGTGCCTGAGTCAACGTTCCTTTTATTTCAGAAATAAACTGCTTTGTGAGTGGCGAGACTTCCAGTCTACACCACCCAGCAGTGAGGAGGTCATAGACATATGGGGGGATAGTGAAGAGGAAGTGATGGAAGCAGAAGATGAGGAACTGCAGGAGGAAGGAGGTACCAATGAAGATGAGGAGGAAGTGGATGGAGAGGAGGCATACTCTGAGGAGGAATGGTCCATTGATAGCAAGCATACAGGGTCTGTCGTTACTAAGGGAGAGTTAGGTAGACTTCGACCAAGAAAGAGAATATTTGCAAGAGAGACACAGACTAAGCCGACAGTAAAGGGAGAAGCAATGGTGAAGGAGCCAGTAGCTGCAGCCAGTAACATTTGGGGCTCATTGAAAGGCTCCACCGGCCAGTTGTCTGCCTCAGGGTCCCAGCCCCAGACAGCAGCACAACTCCTCCTGTCTATGAAAACCAAATGCAGTATAGCCTCACCACAGTCAGCACAAAAAGCTGTGACTGTTAACAAGGTACCCAGTCAGATGGTATACCAACTCCACCAAAACAAGGAGAGCAATACACTGCCAATAATCCAGCCACAACAGGAGGGAATAAGAATTCTCTGTCCCAAGATACCTACTGTCACAGGTCAACATGTTCAGCAAATTCTACCTTCCAACCCAGCAGGTGCCACGCCTCCGAAGGTGCCAGCCCTGCACATGTCTACGGAGCAGCAGACTGGTGCAAAGGGGGTCAAAGGAAGCTCCAAAGTGCCTCAGATCCTCCAGTTGCAAACGAGTGGTTCAAGTCAACCTATATATTTACTCCAGCAGGTCAATGAGCAAGGGCATGTGGTGTACCTCCAACTCCAACCTACCTCCAACTCTGGAACAACTGCCGTTTCCAAAACAGTCCCAAGCCTGTCAAACTTCATTACAACTAAGCCAAAAGGAAACAGTAGTCTTGTTGGCTCTCAAGTGAGTAGAGCTAAAATTCACCCTGAAACTTGGGAAGGAAATGTTACGTCTACACTTACCATGCAGCAGCACTCTAATCTTGTGGTAAAGAAGTCAAAAATTGAAGAAGACTTGGCATTTCCTCACAGTTCTGGCAAAGGGCTTCAGACTCAGGTGACCCCCGGGTTATCTACCACATCTGCCCAACAACATCACACTGCTGTGGGTCATCTACACCCAGTACCAAGAACAGCCTCCACAGCTGCTGCAGGTGACGTCAATGTTGTCTCCACCCATCTGAAGCCTACTGTGCTTCAGCAGAATTCCAGGATGCCACCAATAATTGCAAAATCATTTATGGCAGGGTCAGAAGTATGTCCAGGTGCTGCTCAGTTGGCTAAAGCTGTGCCACAGCTCACAGCTCAGCAGCAGAAACAAGCAACAAAAGTGGTGCTATCTAATATAAGCCAGGCTCAGTCCACTTTACAACTGAGGCCAGCAGCTGCACAACTGGTACAGAGAGGCTTGAAAATTGTTTCTGCAGACATACCACAGAATCAGACCAACTTACACAATATACCTGCAGCAACACAGTTTATTAAGACAGGAATCCCAACTGGTAAGATGTACCCATTGACAACACCCTTCGCTGCAGGAGGTGCAAAGGTTGTCCATGCATCAACATTGACACCAATGGTACAGCATGAAAAACCAGCACCTCTAGTCAGTCCCAGCACTTCCCAGTCTCAGCAAAGGTTGCAGCTTGTACAGCTGAAGTCTGTCCCCGTACATGGCAAAACTCAGGGCCAAGTTACACAAACAGTTCCCCAGACACACAGCAACCTAGCTACAACTAATACTCCAGCACAAGTCATGCACTTTAAATTAAGCCCAATGGTATTGAGTCCAGTGCAAAGTATGTCACAGAAGGATTTAGGTGGCTCATCAAATGTTGCTGGTTCACAACATTCTATTCAGGCTATGAACTTGAACCCAAACCTTCAGTTGTCGAACAGTACAGCCACCACAACAGTGACAGCACCTCTCAAGTCAGTCACCAGGGGGCATGTCAGCCAGCCATCGCTGCATCCCCAGCTGATAGTCAATCCCCCAGTGCGACCAGTTCTTCAAACTTCCAGTCTGGTAACTGCAAATGGAGTGTTGCTTCAACCTCGGGTTAAACAGGGAGGAATGCCAGTACCTGAAAGTCCAACTGCTGTACTTGTCAGCCATGGATCACATCAGCAAATAATGAAACAACCAACACAGGCACACCATCCAGCAGTGCCTGCCTCCGTCAGTTTTGTCAAATCTACCCCTGCAGTAATGCCCTTGCCTCAGCAAAAGGTAGTGTTTTCATACTTGAAAACAAACAATACCTCGGTAACATCCGCCATCAGCAATGCCAGTACAACCATCCAAGAACTATCTGTAGGCATGCAAACCAGGCAGGTAGCACCACTCCTAGCTGTGAGGGATGGAAGCAAAACTGTGGGACTAGCAAAAGAGCCAAAGCAAAAAGAGGTACTGCCAAATGCCAACAATATCCATGGACAAAATGTTTTAACATCTGTCAGAGAAACCGTACAAGTCCCACCTTCTAAGATACAAAATGTCTCTGTAAGTCCAGGTCTGGAGGCTGCCCCAAAACTCCTTGGCAGTCCACAAGGAGCTCCCTTGGCGTACCCTCATCCAGTGGTGGATTCCTCCAGTTCAGCTATGCCACTTCAAACTCGTACCTCACTGGCAAATTACACTGCAGCTAATCATTCTGCTGGAAGACAACCTACCCTGACCATCTCCCCATCCCTACTGCAGGGACTGCCTGTCCACACTGCAGGGGGGTTGCACTATGTGCAGCTTCTGCTGAACCAGGGTGGTGTGAAGACCATGATAGCAGTACCAGTCCAGGTGCAGCCTGGAGGGAAAGTCATCATTCCAACTGGCACTGTGAACAGCCTACAGACAGCTGTACCGGGCTGTTCAAACACAGCTTCTCGGGTCTTCTGTGCACCCTCAGGGCAACAAACTGTGACATCACACCTTCAGGGACATGTGAGTCAGTCAAAGTCATCAGGTCAAGTGTTGACAGACACCGCTTTGATGGGGCAAAGGCAGCCTGGAATTCAAGCAGGTGCCATAAGCTTAACTTCCACTGGAACTACCAATCCTACCTTACCTGCACCGGTGTCATGCACCGGGATATCACCTGGAGGTCAGAATGTGTTAGCTTCCTCTGTAGTGTTAGACACAAACAGAACTACCCATGTGTGTCGTGTGGAGCTGGCCAGCACTTTTTCCTCAGTACCCACAAACCCACAGCCATCCACTGGAGCGGCTACCCAAGTCGTGTCACGTACCTTGAGTGTACCTATTATGAGTCCCAATGTTGTGTGCGTTGGAGCAGCAAAAACACAAACCCCTGAAAACAATGTGGATACACAATCAGTATCAAAGTCTGCATGAGATATAGTACAGACATCCAAGCATGTCTTATCAGTCATTTCAATCAGGATTCTGACATAAATGTAGTCACATGATATTAAGTGATTTGCACCTACATCCTTTGAAACACTAGAATATATTCTAAAGGGCTCATCAGCAAGGAAGGCTGTTTTTTAATCATTACAAAATTGTTATGATGCTAAGCAATTCACTGTAGAAAGCAATAATAGCAACTGAAAAATTCTAGGCTACCTCAAAAATACTGCAGCGTTTCCAGTGAGAAATGTATTCTCCCGAAAAAAACTAGATCTCTCAGGTTGTTTAGCTGCAATGGTGGTTGTTGGACTGTAATGACAACTGTCCAGCAAGTATATATATATATAGGAAGAGTCCATTCTGCTTGTCATAGTTTTTTCAAAAAAAATGCTTATCTTCAAGTGCCAGGATGTACAACTTTTACCCCTCTTCAGTATGAAAACTAACGAGTTGTCCAGATGTCTGTATCTGTATCTATATAGCCGGTATAACCGCCATTCGGCGTAACACACCAGCTTCGCAGGCACGCGGCGCGGCAGCAGCTGGTTATATTACACCGAACGACCTGTCACGTCTAACCTCCGCATATCTAACTGCATGCATTGTTTAAAGCTATCTAATGAGGATGCTTCCACTGTACTTGGTTGTAACGAGTTCCACTCTACGATCGTTCTAGGAAAATACGAATTTTTAAACACATCAATCCTAGGTTGAAAAGTCTGATACTTAAAGGCATGGCTATTTCTTGTCCTTTTCTGAGCTGCTGTATCTATGTCATTTATTGAAGGGAAATATTTGTGTATTTACTTGCAAATAGCCTTTTTGTCATTCAGTCTGAGAGATTACATTGAATGCTTAGTCTTGAAGTGTTTAGTGTATTTTTGGTCCGACTTTTTGCTTAATGCATAATTTTTCAACATTGGGATTGTGCATGATGTGGTTTGTGAGTAAAGGAATTTGTATCTTTACCATGATGACTACAAACTGGAAATGTCTTTCATTTTTGTCATGGTTTGATATTAAAGATGGCTGCATTACTATCTACATATGACTCTAGTTCAGCTTATTTGCACACCTTTGTCAATTTTACCCACCCACCTGTATTTCTTAATCTAGAAAAGCTTTCAGAGATTTCAGATACTTTCGTGAATAATCTGTTTCTTTCTGCTTCGAATTTGGGACATCCGCAGATAAAATGTATTTCAATATACTTTGTAGGGCGTAACTTTAAAGCATAGGCCTTTTACATGTATCTGTGTTCACCAAAGCTCAGATTATTGTGATCATGCTATTCGCGGCGCCACGCCTGTCCCCGCGCCCCTCAGACAGGTGTCTAATTATCTAATTATTAGATGGTAACCAATCAGAGGAGGTATGTAACAGTGCAGGTGTGCTAACGAGGGCAGGGGTATATAAAGAGGGGAGATGCAGCGGGAAGTGCGTAGTTTGCCTGTGGGGAGAGGAAGCTGGCGGGGATTGGAGGGAATAGGCGAAGGGTAGGAGGCACCGACGGGAAACAGTAGCCCGGGAGGGGTGGTGTAGGGTAGCTTTCCCCCGCCCACCCTAGTGGTGCTCGCTGGAAGCATTTTCCTCGCGTTCTGGTCGGGGATGGGGACTTTTTCGGCACTCCTTATCCCTCCATCACCGACCTGAGGCGCGGGAGATGGGCGTGGCGTTGCGAATATTCCACTAACCATACCCCTAGCTTTTTGTCATGTGCCTTCAAATGGGTTCATTGGAAAGGTCTCTTGGCCAGGAGTTGTAAACTGAAAACGGATTTCAAATATCGTGCTTTGTTCCCGAGTTATGAGTGTTAAAAGATCTTACGGACTAACCCTAGTCTTTTGTCACTGTGACTACAAATGGGCCGAACTTGGGCTCATTGGGAAGGTCTTTTGGCCAGGAGTTGTAAACTAAAATCGAATTTGAAATATCGTGCTTTGTTCCCGAGTTATGAATGTTAAAAGGTCTTACGGGCTAACCCTAGCTGTTTTAACAGTGTCTTCAAATGGGCCAAACTTGGGCTCATTGGATCGATGGAAAGGTCTCATGGCCAGGAGTTGTAAACTGAAAACTTGTTTCAAATGTGAACCGGATTCTTCAGATTTCGTGTTTCAACCGTCATTGTTACTTACTACACGGTTCTCGTGATGACTATGAGCAGCACCAGCCAACGGTGGCCATTGCAGAAGAGCGGTAGCCAAACAGATTCTCAACGGGGTTGAAGAAGAAGAGGACAAAGAAAGCCAAGAGGCAAATGGAGACATTGTCCTAGTACCTGTTTATTCTCCATCCACTAGATGTTCAGTCAGAACTGTATGGACCTTACTACACATGCATAACATATTGATTTTGTTCTCATGTTAGCTAAATTTTATATACATATATCTTAGATATATCCGTGAATAGCTTCATCAGGTTGGTAAGTCACTGAATAAAAACTCTTTTCACACAACCAACAGATTTATTTTATTCCACCGACGTTTCGGTGACCATGTATAAGCAGCGACACCTGTGCTGCATTACTATGTGAACCAGTCAGAATTGCCTTGAAGAGGGTTATGTACAGATGGTCACCGAAACGTCGGTGGAATAAATCTCTTGGTTGTGTAGAAAGTATCTTAGATATATTTCAAAAGTCACAAATACAAGATGTAGTTACCATAGTACCCTCGCACTACAAACCGTTATTAAAGAAAGAAATTAAAATGAAAAAGAAAGATCTGTAAATTTTACTGGCCCTTTGAAACATATAGGACACAATTTCGAGAAGGTAGCTCATTATAATTTTACCATTATCTATAATTGCATAGTGATATTGGTAGTAGATGATTTGCAGACGAAATAATAACAAACATTTCGGAAGTTGTGTAATTTGTAATTTCCATTCTTGTTGTGGCTCATGATGCCACTGCACATGCGTCGCTGTGAAAAGTAGATTAGAATAGTAAGAAACATTCAGAACACATTTTGTCTTGAAGTTTTTAAAACTCTAACGGGTGACTGTTCAACACGTGCCTGTGTAAAAATTACACCCAAATGACATGTGCCACTAGAGAAATAAGCCATGTGAGTTCTTTTGGCTGTTCTGAATGCCGTCATTATTGGTGTTAGTTTCAATCATTCCAATACAGAGACGTCCAGTGTCTTGTGTGTAATTATGCGAATCCAGACGGCTCAGTCCACCTTCTTGTTCCAGTCATGAAGAGCCTTGTACTGGCAACACGTCAGGATCAGCCCCAACACCTGTCAACATGACAACAAACATTTCCCTTTGTCGGTGAATCGATTTGACACTAACGATAAGTAATGATGCATTTTACCTAATTCCATGTAGATGTCACTTCAACCTTTAGCCTTCGGCCCTGCACAAGTTACAGTCGATTTACATTAGGATGTTGAATTGGCCCGATTATTATTTTTTTACAGAATTCGGCCATATCTATACTTGGTAGATAAGTTGTCTTCCTGCAAACAGCATATGTAAGCGATGTAACAAATTTGACAAGTATGCTGGACTCTTTGTGGTCTTAAATACGTAAAAGCGTCAAATTAGGTAACAGTATGACGAAACATTCAACTAATCATTCGTAGTTCTTGGGAAAACGACAGCGAGGAGACTGGTATTCAAACATTCAAATAATCATATGCATTACTACATTGTAGGTATGGAATCGATCAAGCCACATCAAAAGTTTGTTTTGTTTTGGTGACTGTTGAATTAAAAAAAATCATATACATTACTTGTATGTACATATGTTATATTTATCAGCTGCAGTACCGCCTACTAGTATTATCTCTATGGACATTTATTTCATTTGCAGATGATCCTAGGACAGATCTGACCGGTGTATTTCATGATTGACATGAAAATTCTTTCGTATCAAAAATGTTTCTGACGACAATTCAGGCTTTTGCCACGCCCCTTTTTTATGATGAGTGACAAATTCAAAGATTTCAACCGCATTCTTACGGCTTAAGCAGGTTGTTGGTAATGTAAAAAGTGCGTTGGAGGAACCATGGGGAACTTAAGCGTCCAAGCATCATCACTGACCAACTACTTCGTGGCCTCTCATCTCTTGAAGAGATACATGAATCAACATTGAACTTAGATATGAACTCCATCGATACCAGTACAAATAAGGTAGTGTAAATATCTACATGTACAAAATTAGAATATTTATAACATTGAATCTGGACGATGTCATCATCAAATATATATGTCACAGTAGAGATGGCGATTCAGGACAATCGGCGATTGTCCTAGGACAGATCGCGATCGCCGTTTGTCCTAGGACAGACTGCGATCGCGATCTGTCCTAGGACAATCGCCGATTCTACTAGTAGAGATTGCGATCGCAATCTGTCCTAGGACAAACGGCGATCCAAACTTAATGATGCTAAGATATTACGGAAACAGCAATATTTTTTTATAAACCATGATTTTATTTAGTATTTACAAACTCTGATTTAGTATTTACAAACTCAATTGATGCTAAGATAAAGGAAACAGCAATATATAGCAAAAGTGTTTGATCACCCTCTAATTTTTATTGTTCTGCCTAAGTTGTAAAATCATTCAGTATATGTCTGACTGTGAAATGATATAGGTGTGAAACTGTAGTATCTTGAAACTGAGATTGATATTTTGACACCTGTTTTATCACTTTACAATTGTTATTGTTCTCCTAAGGTTGTGAATTCAATAGGTCTGAAACTGAGTACAGTATTATGTTGACACCTCAAAATTTGCATACCGAAACATTGTTGGATCATCGTCTTCCAACTGATATATTTCACACGTTATTAAAATTTTGTCACTCGGCTTTATCAGAAAACACACTCACATGAAATTTATCCATCATGAAATATGAACTAATTCACCTAAAATAGTTAATAATTGTGAAATGTAGGTAGCATGTTAAACATGATTGAAATGTAATGCAATTATTTATTCTATTTTCCAAAGCATTTCCATATACTCAGAATTTGTCCAAGTAGAATCGCCGTTTGTCCTAGGACAGATTGCGATCGCAATCTCTACTAGTAGAAGCGGTGATTGTCCTAGGACAAATCGCGATCGCAGAATTTGTTCAAGTAGAATCGCCGTTTGTCCTAGGACAGATTGCGATCACAATCTCTACTAGTAGAATCGGCGATTGTCCTAGGACAGATCGCGATCGCAGTCTGTCCTAGGACAAACGGCGATCGCGATCTGTCCTAGGACAATCGCCGATTGTCCTGAATCGCCATCTCTACTGTGACATATACATAGATACTAGATGTGTAAATAACTGTCTGTATGGTGCGTTATAAAAACTGACCTGCACCAGACTCAGACCCAGTGCGATCCACCCAGCACGGAAGACGTTCTCGCGTACCCACTTCTCCAGAGACTCCTCACATCCCTTAAAATATTTGTAATGATCAACACCTTCAACGGTATAAACGGTAGTATATACCGTATCAATTAGTCATGTCGGGTAAGTTTTGTCAAAGCAGATATTGATCAAGCTAGACTTGGGAGGATTCATCATGAACAGTGTGAAACATCAGTATTTCAAATAGATATAACGTTGCGCACCTTATCATAAGTGGTAGAAAACACACACTGGCCAGACGGGTCCTCGGGACAGCACGATGTGGGAATGGTTAGCGGATGCCAGTCAGAATTCCCCCGCTCACCGCAGCACTGAAACTATGTAACATGGAGAATAGAACCGTTGAAATTAGTGAAGGTCGAGCGGCTCTGATATACAGCACTTTCTCCGCTTACCACAAACATAACCATGCGATCTTTCAAGTACACACTTCATACAAAGATGCACTAGAACGTCGTTATGTTATTAAACGTACGTGGATCTTCAGAACGTGAGTGCTGTACTGGGGCGGGGACTACGGTATTACAGTTTGTCCCAATATTACACGCATTCCTATGGGGAAGTCGACAGAAATTAGGTGTTATTATCTCAGGAATGAAAGATTCTAGTCAAGGAAAAAAACCTCCAATTCTAACCTGTTCTGTACACTGTCATCTAACAGAATTACGAAGTTCTATACGGCTATCCTCCGGGGAAACACCCCCGAGTCAGAGCACTTGAGTCAGTCCATTTGTCTTGAAAGGGCCCGCTCGCGACTATTCCACTATCTCGCGGGGATCCACAAGACAAAAAGATGGAGAAAGGTCGTTTTTGTCAACAAATTCTACAAGTATGAAGCCACCCCAGAGTTGCCAAGATTTCACACAAAAATCCCACCAAGAAAGGCTTTCAATGATTTAATGTCCTCTGTGCTCTCTCACCCTGGGGTCTAGTCGTCTGCCCTAATACCCTCGTCCCCCCTACTATTCCAGACTGTTCTAACTGAACTAGGGGCTAGGCTGACACTATGATATCAGAGCCGCTTTATCAAGGGGACATATTCCAGTTTCTTGCTCCCATTGAAACCTGCAATAAAGAGGCTAATTTCACCGATGCCGTACGTCGCGTTTAGTCGTACACCAAACCTATATAGGAATAGAACATGTTCAATGCTGCCCTAAAAAAGATCCCAACATTTATATCATAACGCTGGCGAAAGCAGGATCTAGGATAGGAAAGACAACATGAGGAGACAGAAAGTGAGTTTGTCACTTACCTCTGCCTGTAACATGTTAATGACATCCTTGAGGCCGTTGGTCTCGCTCTCGTTGATCGCCTGTCTGATGTTTATGTCCTTTCGAAGCTTTACAACAACACAAACAACATTTGTACATAACAGGCTTAGAGGGAAACTGGAGATACAAAGGTTTTACCCATTTTTTCCAAAGCAAATTGAAGATGAATTTCACTTTGTAATGAAATGCTCTAGATATGATGTTTTACGTAATAAGTTATTCACATTTCCTAAGTTAAGATAGATGTGAATATATCTTTAAATGCAACAACACCCACAATTCAAAATGATATAAAATGCTGCTTTGTCATTAGAAAGAATACCGAAACTAATGATTAGTCCCTACTCGATTGTGACACTATATCAAAAATTTATGCTAGCCCTTATTATAAACTACGCACAAAAAGTTTGGAAACTTTACTTTGATTGATCATATTTCCATTGTTTTTTTATCGATTTCAATGTATTATGTATCGTTGGAAAGCCTATGTAATTTCCTTTCCTCTGATACCCTACTCATTATAATTGCAATCTGATGGAGCGAGCACCAGGCCTGCTTACGCGAGTGGGTTGTAGAAAAAAAGTGCCCAAATTTCCATAATAGTGTCAAACACCTATAGCGCAGCGCCAAACCCATTCGTGGTGGTGTCGTCCAAATCGTGAATGGAACAGTGTGTGGTGGAATGTTATGTTCACAGCTACAGATAAGAGAAGGTTTATTTCGACTGTTGGATGGGTAAATTAAAGTGTTGGGGCGGCTAGGAGAACCCTATGCTGACTGTTACACAGATAGACTGACTGTTTGTTGGTGTCAGTGTTATATTGTGAGGCAGTACAACGCTAACTGCCAGCGGAAAAAAAAAACAGGCTAATCATCCTAAGCAACTTCGATGTGTCGATATAGAGACACCTTTCTCCATCCAGTCACATTTCCAAGATCCTTATCTCTGCAATATGATTATGAGACTGGGTGCCATTCTGCAAGATGATAGTGCACGTCCATACAGAATGAGTCTGTGAGAGTCATTTCAGACCACCTCCAGTACCTATGCAGGAATACAGAGGATAGAATGGCCCTCCTGCAGCCCAGATCTTAACAACAATTGAACACAGTCTCAGACTCTGTGATCACTGATCAGCTTGGGCGAGCTGTGCATGCAGTTGTGATCAACAGAACAACACTGGTCGACCTGCGACGACTCCTTGTGGAAGAATAGCCAGGGGCCGCGTACCAAAACTGGTGAGAAGCATGAGGAGGATGTGCCGGGCTGTGTACTCAGTATTAAGCCACCCTCATCATAACTGAGGCTCCTTTACGCATTTTTTTTGGGATGAAGACTTCCTTGGCTTTCATATTAATGTGTTTTGTTGGTTCAAGTTTCACATCACCCTCGTACAAATGCCACGTGCTACCAGCAGAAGACAAAATACTGAATTGAGCGTTTTACATTAGTAGGGTAATTTGGGCACTTTTTTTATGAGACTCGCTCGCATAAGCAGGTCTGGTGCTCGTTGTATTAATTTACAACAATAATAAGTTAAGTATCATGGGAGAGAAAATCACAAAAGCTTTTCAATGATATATAAATCATTGAAATTGATCAAGACACAACGGAGATATGATCGACCAAAGTTAAGTTTCCGAACTTTTTGTGCGTAGTTTATTAGTAATTAGGATGTTAAGTTGTATTATATATACCTCTATTTTGTACTATGCATAACAGTTTTGCCATATATTGCACCGTGTACAGTTGCCGTGCAATAAAGTTTTTCAATCCAATGCCCGTAACTGTGTTTTCGACAGCTAGCACGCCGACACCAGTTTTTCATGTCATGATGTCTGTCCAATCAAAGAGCGAAACACACTGGAAATTGTAAAATACATTGAATTACACATCAAAGGAGGGGCATGATAATGATAATGACCGTGGCTACCTGGGCAGCCTTGGCGAGTCGAGCCGAAATGAAATACAAGTGCGGTAATGCAGAATACGCACCACATTATCGTGGTAGTACAGGGCGAGGAATCCTGTCGATCCAAGAGCAGTAAACACCACGAAACTCGTGATCCAGAACTGAAACGATAGAAATTAGCCACTAAATACCACCTTTCTTAAATCAATCTTTAGGGTGGTCCCTTCAGTTAACAATGTAACTGATTTCCAAGGGAGCCCGAAACAACGCATATTGTATTTCTGTCTCTCATTTTTCCCCATGCAATACGGAGACATGTCACCCGCACAGTCCGCAAATGATTCATGTTGATTTAAGACCCAAGACACCAAGAAGTGCAACTGAGACTTCTTCATTTTCATTCTCCTCGGATCATACGGAAATCTGGTAGTCTACACAACAGTTGAATTGTTTGGTTAAAAAGATACAATATTGTAATTGAAATTCTATGTACATCCGCACCTGACGGGGGGCATGTTCATGTAGGGAAGGTGCCTTTAAAGATAAACAAAACTACATTTAGATCCATTTTGTTTTCAACAGAACAATCAATCAATTGACTACAGTTCCAAGACCTCATACCTTTGCCAAAAAATCATACAAATTCCCATCATTTACAACTCAAATATCATACAACTTCCTTATTGGGTTTTTTTGCGAACTGCGAATACTGTCCTCATTTGCATAATCAATGTTCATTGATGCTACTAGTACTATCTACCCAAATCACCCAAGCATGAAAGTTTTATCCTGGCACAGACGGATATTATAGCATTTTCTCATTAATTAGCCCAGCTCTGTATGGTATATGTGTCTAATGATGTTCACCTTTACTTATCAAACGCCGCAAGTATGAAATTCTCGTCATTTATCACAATAACTTGGACTTCATTTGCATAGTTGGTATGCACCAACATCTCCGTCTTTCTACGGTAACGGTTCCGCGGTAATTATGCTATCCACAAACCCACCAGTAAACCCGCAAAACATAACCTTCTCGGTAACCAATCACGAGTTTGTTGATCCTAGAAGAATGATGATTTAGCTTGTATCATCATGTTGCGGAGTGTCTAGCTAGGAATGCCCACCAATGCCAGCATGCATCTGGAGTCCGTCATGGCGCCTGCGCACCCGAACACTGCGAAGATGAAGCCGAACGTTCCCGCCGCGATGAGGATGTAGATGGTGACGGGGTAGAACAGACTGGCCAGGAGGGAGCTGTACGTACTCTTCTCCACCAGCATCCAGATCCCCACACCCAGGGCCGCACCGCTGGACAGCTGACGGAAAACAACATGTGGTTCAATATTATCAGAAAGTCAAAAGATGGATTAAACTGTAAAGTTTGCGAGTGGTATCACCCCACCCTGTCTATCTGTTCCGACTGAGGTGTTGTCCCAAAGGCCTAAACACTCGGACCCAAACACTGTAGCTTACTCCTTGGTCATGATCCTAGAACTATAAGTAAACATTTTGTGGACATGTTTAGAGAAGGACATAACTTAAAACTTCCAATTACCGATCGCTGCTTGCTTTTACATGTAAACAGTTGGATCGGTTGTCCATGGTGCTTGCGTATCTCCAATCGGACTTAAGATAAAGACTGTCTGTAGATAACAGATCTAACAGCGCACGATCACGATCGCTGATCATCGGCAGTTGTAGCCAACGCCAGTTCGAAATTGAATCGCGTGATTGGACAAAGTATTGCCATTTGACTGTGTCGCCTTCCGCCATCACAGCAGACTAAGAGAATGATGAAAATGAAGAGTTACCAACCCATGCTACCACCCCGTAGCCAATGACGCTTGGCTTCAGACAGTCTTTGTTGCAGCACTCCGCGCCCATGGTCAGCTTCTACACACCCGGACTGACTAATGCACGTCCGGCAGTATGGCCGGCAGTCCGGAAAAACTGTTCAAGCAAATATTCTCATCACCATAGCAACCACAGCTAAACTAATGTCTCTTGATTTTGTTGTTTACTTGAATTGAAGCATGTTGAGGTGAATCGCTCCCTCACCAGAGGCATTTTGTGTGTCTGGTATAAACTGCGTGCCGCCGTCACCAACCTTAACGCCAAACATTGCAACGGTGCCTGATATTGATAAGGGGAGTGAGCAGAACGGAATAATGACAGGAATTGGGCTCCGAAATGGCTGTTTGGAGAAGGACGGATGGACAAGACAGACCGACTGTGACTACCAGCTAACATGTTGAATGATTCGTAGATTAATCCGTGCATAGCGGTTCGGCAGATGTTGTTACAATCCGACTTAAAGATAAACAAAAGAATCGCATGCCTGCAGCTACCTCTACTGGGGAAATTGTTATAGAAGGTTATTCATTGATAGTGTTGCTGTGTTTGTTGTTGTAGAGTATTTTATGATTTTTGTATGATTGATGGATGGATGGTCTTGGCCGTTGCTCTATTAACTTAGGACATACATGTATAGTGTCGAAGCAGTGCAGCTGAAACAATGTGGGTTCAGCCGTAGAGAATTCAAACAGTTTTAAGCACAAGCAAAGCTATGGGACTACTTCAGCTAATTCATAACTCATTATTTATGCCCACTAGTCCTTATGACTGAAGTTGTAGATAGGTTTGTAACCGCGTCGTCTGTGAAGATGCTGGTCAGTAGAAGTGTTGCGAGGTCGATGTTGCAGCTGAAAAAAGAGAGGTAAAGAGAGGTAAATAGGACAGCTCTTTAGTTATCTCTTTAGTTTTTTACTTACATAGGCTCAGACAGTAACCACAACCATCATCCGGTTGCAGTACTGCAAACAGTCGCTAGAGATCCAATCATTCCCTCCGTGGTTGCCTATCAGTCTAGTTGTACATACCTCACGGATCATCGTCTACACAGCCGAAGCAACATACTATTAGCTAAAGCCAAGTGCAGTCCCGCAGGAAGCTGCTGGGGGTTCCAAACCTCATCTAGGGTCAGACGCAGCCCACTGCCTTTAATCTATTGACAGCTTTACGAAGTATCCTGTTTGCAAATGAGCCAACAATCCAACAAATCATTGTAATAGGCTCACGCCGACGATATCACACCAACTTCATAATTAAAGTTCACGAACCGCTCCAGTACCTAAAAAATCAAACGCGGGTGGGGGGCGCTTCTGTGGAGTTGTTTGCTAGTGCTACAACATTGTCATATACGTAGTGGTACCCCAAACCATATACCAAAAAAACTGTTCTTTTGAAAATGATAGTGATTATAAACCTTTTCACCTATAAGCAACACAATCAGGTAAATCTCCTCGACAGAGGTAATGACGATGTTGCTTCGGTGTTAAATGGTGAGAATTTCATGATTATGGTCTACGTATCAGATAGTGATGCTGTATGTATGAATATCAGAGAATACTAATAACCTGAATTCGAATTAGGACGTCATTTGAAGGATAATGGAAAAACACATTTATATGTTGAAGATTTGTCTTTTGGGTCGAATTGGGAGCAGGCCAGTTCAACGAAGAAGAAAAGAGAGATTGTAAATGGGCGGAGGTATGAACTCGTGGAACTCTAGTTCGAGTGGCGTCGGTAACATCGTCAATACTTGGCACTGATGAATGCTCAGATTTGTTGGTTCATTTGAGCACTAGGTAAAGGCAAAGTTGAGCTGGCATTGAATGGTTTCTATGGCTCCAAGCACCTTTCTTTATTCTGCTCCCCTCGTGGTGTCAAAGCCTGGATGAAAAATTATGTTTACCGTCGGCCGTGGTTAACCAGCCAACGGAACATTTCCCCTCTCCATGACCCGAACCAAGCCAATCCTTGGCAGGAATGAAACACAACATCTTAAACTGTCTTCGTGTAATTTTTCTCATACATTGTACCTTTAAGAAAGTGAATGGAATCAGAATTATTCTTGTCATCTTGGCAATTTCGGCAATCAGCGGTCACGTCTGATGTTCCCAATGTGCGGTAGAGCAGTCTACCAGGCTACGGAGACAATGAATTAAGCCAGTCTTTTCCTATGACTAATGCTCCTCTTTTGTTTTCTCGCCCGAAAGACACAAACACATTTGTATGCCTTTTCCGCTTCTTGAGAACCCAACTCTTTCCACTGGCTTATAATGGCGTATATGCGTAGGCAAGGCGTAACGCTAACAGCCATGAATGGCTTTAATTTGAATATATTGGGTAAGTATTTGCTCTTGTGTTTGCGTCATGGCTCCGCCCTTGGTATCCAAACTGAGAGGCGACATGGTTTGATCCAAACCCGTCGGGCGGTTGGGTGTTGCTCAACTGTTCTGTTTCGGGCTGACTTGTTTCCTCGTTCAAGGCTTCCTTCAATCCCCACAGATTAGATCTGCACCGGATCATACCGGAAACGACGTGCTGACGTGACCCACGACAGGTGAGTTATGAACACCTGCTGACGATGACGCCATATTGAAAAGAAAAATAGTTTTTTTAATAAGATTTGCAGCCTCCGAAGGTCATTCACGTTGCAAAAAAAAGTAGTTTCCTTACTCTGAGCGTTCCTATCATAAGGACACGATGTAAAGTAAAGTCTGTGGCCATGTTTGCATTGTCCGATAAGGTTTTACTTCTGTCCAAGTTCCGCCATCTTGTTTCGTTCCTCACCGTTTACGGTGGTGTCTGTCACTCACTGTGCTCATATCTGTGTGTATTGTACAGTCAGAGACGCTGTAGAGAAGCTTACAAATATCGTGTAGCACAGAACACCAGCAATATCATTTCCGCGAAGAATAATACACAGTAAAACTTTTAGACTCAAGTATCGAGACAAAGTGGCAATGAAATTAGAAAGCCAGCATTTGCGAGCAAAGGCAGATATTTCCCTCCTCATCTTTTCTAATTAAGTGGCTCTCTGTGCGGAAATTGACCATTCCAGACGCGTTTTAAAAGTGTAGGAACACTACATTACACATATGTATAGATTTTTACGTAAATTAATTGTAGCCTCAAATAACAATATTTGGGGAGAATAGCCAAAGCGCCTCATCTATCATTATACTCAATGGGATACTGAACCTATGACGAAATCCTAATGTGCTTTTATATAATTGGTTTATTCATGTCACAAACAGTACAATCAATACAATAACATCGAACAATGCCATCACCTTGCAGTCATTACAGACGGCTGAATTATGTGAACAATGGCGTTCATAAAACAATGACAGTAAAAACATATAACTTTACAACAATAAAAGTCTTGGTTGTTTAAAAGATGGACAAGGTATGGTATTGGGCTCTTGTTGTATTGTTCAGTGAGCACTAGCAATCGGTCAAGTTTTGTATGTTGTCTCGTTGTCCTCCCACTGCCCCTCCCCCTGGTTTGTGGTAGCCAGTGTCGGTACATGATAGAAGTATAACGGTCTACATAGAGCAACACTGCGTTCTTCAGATGTCTGTCGCTGTAACACCTCCAGACTTTTGAACTCCTTGCCCAGGATGATTCTGGTGGCTCTTCTTTGAAAATTTTCGATTTCTTCTTTGTGTTGTGGTCAAGTCAGGATGCTATAGTGGTGCGGCATATTCCAACACCGGGCGGACGAAACAAGTATATATATACGGTAATCATTTCTGTGCCGTCCGTATATTCTGCACACTGCTTAAAAAAGGAAAAACAACTCTAGGCTTGTTATTTCTTTGTGCTCTGCAGTGCCCAGACAAAGTGGACCTAACAAGTATCCCATACTTCAGACATATGCATTGCAGTTCAACTCCAAAATCTTCTGAAGATGACTCCGTGCAATATTTTATCAACACCCCGAGAATGCATTTGCCAGGTTTGCTGCCGTAAAAGTTACACAGATGTCGAATTATGTCAAAACAGCAACGTCATGGTATAACAGCAACTGCCGTAGTGCCCGCGTAAACAACGCCATTAGAGGGCGACCATTTACACCTGAGGTGCACGTATGGCCAGATTAATCAGTAACTCACATCCTTTCATGTGAAAACATAACGGCCAGATCCCGGCTGAGTCACCTGTGTGCACGGACAATGTAAGTCTGGCGTCAGCAGACGTTTGGCAATCACACTTGAATAATACCGTCTGCTTCTCTTTATTCTGTCGGACAAAGTGCAATAACGGTCCGCTGGGGCACCAAACCGATTCAGCAATCGTCCCCGACGGTGTGGTGTTGAGGCCGGGTCAGATATGGATCGGAACGGTTTAAGAATGAAGGTTTCAAGCACCGAATGGTTTGAAATAGTGTGGACCAGTGGTAATTAATATGCACTAGCCGATGATTAGGGTCGCAAGAAACCTCAACAGGTGAGAAGCTTTATGTACGTTTCTCTTCATACCAAGAGTCCTGTTATCGGGACGATAGTCAGCACATTCAAAACTGGTCTGCATCACAAGGCAAATCTTCTTCGGCACAGAAACGGGCAACCCGGGCTACCGATTGAAGTGAACTTTGTTGTGGACACGCTACTTCCAACATAATGTGTATTTTTCGACAGATCCTGCAGCTAAGTCGGATACGTATGTTTAAATGTCTGTTGGGTAGCGGAAGAGCCGGCAAATGATTTTATATAGTCAGGTCATTGAAAATAAGAGGACACTGTCCGGAATGATTCTGCACCTTCAGTGCGACGATATAATGAGAAAATGACAGTTGAGGTTATTGTGGTGTAGGAGTAGGAATGGACAAGTTTGATGATGACTTCAGACTTCCACAATGATCCGCGGCCCGTAGCCGGACACGGTTAACGGTTCTCCATGGCCGCCAAACGGAGAACAAAAGAGCCCGCGGCGTGTGACGCATGGCGTAGTGACCCCCACATGAACCCTGCCGCCCGTCAGGCCAGGACAGGTAGACCTCTTCAAGGTTCGCTGCTAGGGAACATAGCTATCTACAACATTATGGAGCGATACTTTTACCAGCTATTCGCTTTCTTACTGAAACAACACAAAAACTTTCCTCTTTACTCATTACCGGACGAACGTTTTGTATTGAGCATTGGACCAGTCCAAGGAAAAATGTATATTTTGGATTCCTTTGACAACATGGGAAAAACATTGGCATGTAAATCAGCACACGCGTATGGCGAAAATAGAACTTTATGGAGGACATTGTCTACAGCCGAACGTTATGTATACTGAAACCGCGGATGATTAATTGACACGCGTGTGATTTAAGTAGAACAATTGACTAATCGTTTCTTGTACAGCAAATCATTTTTTGGAAAATATTGATGGGAAATATTTTAATCTAGTTAATCAATATCTTTGCACAAGATCATCCTTGGTACTGCCATATGTTTAAAAGACGTCAATCATGTTATACCATATCTGACACGATGATTTGTACTACATTATGTATTAGTCTCTACCACACCTCTCGCCCGGCTATATCACATTTCCGTCTCGTAAACGACCGTCGGCTATTAAAGATAATAGCACACTCTGTCCACAACGTCATGTATCGTGACGTCATGTATCGTGACGTCATGTATTGGGGCGCAGTTGATCAGAGATTAGGCTTTTTGACTCGGGTTCGAAGCCTAAATGGTGCATTCTCTTTTTTTTATAATTCTTTACCACTTATCTCGATACTACATGTAGTCATACATTTGTAATTGAAAAGTTGCTTTTTATACGTCTTTCAGTTCTTGTCAGCCCCCCAAAAGTTAGTTATATATATAAATGACACGCTCGGATATGGTGTCGATCGGTCAGCGATATGGCGACGACCGGTTCAAATGGCGACGATCGTTACGAGACGGACATAAATTGGCCGAATTCCTGTATTTCACACTCTGTTAACAGATTCGGGCTTAAAACAGTTGAAGTAAGAATGTATAGTAAACATTAATATTGTACTTCTCTGTTCAGGTCATTGAAATATTTAGGCTTGTACAATGCATATCTGTTTTCAATCATTTGTCTGATCACTTGTTTGTTTGTTATTGTTTGTTTATTTTTATTTATCCAGACTTCGGCTGCAATCTAAAAATGATAAGAGAATCCCTAGCTACTGACCCTAACCGGAAACACTTAAACATTTCTACCTAGGCCTAATGGTAATTACTGTTGTCAGGTTTGTAATTGTGCACAAACGTTTGTATGACCACATGACCTCTTTTATTCCTCTTTGAAAAAAGTCTGGTTCTGTGTCCAAGATTCTTACTTGGACACAGTGATCCAGTTGTTGCAGTTCAACTTTGGTTCAGAATGACTTCTACCAACACAGATGAACTTTCGAGTTGCAGTGCACAGGCGTTCCAGGTTGGGGGATTACACGATACATTTAGTCATATTTTGGGGCACCTGTTGTAAACTTGTATCTTTGCTATTCCAGGTCCAAACCGAGAGGTCAGTAGACGACCTGGACGGCGCAGCGCCCGTGTGGCAGGGGGGCGAGGAAATGGCAAGATGTTGGCATAGCTGTTTGGAGTTTCTGGTTCGGCTGTGCTGACAAACTGCCGTTTCCCGTTCATCCAATTACAACAAACTTTCACGCGGGAGGAGAGACTTCCCGCCAACCGACTGTTACACAAGACATATCTGCTGATTATAGGGTCAACACTTGTGAGCAAAGGATAACTCCTCTGTCGTACAAAAATCGACCATTCTTTAACATTCTTAGAAACTTGCATGGACCCTGCTAAATTACAAGTGTGGCGACCTTTAAATTAACAAGAACACGAAACGAACAATTTCCATTCGACTATTCCAATGTTAAAGGCAACCAAAGCAATATTAGGGCCCAAAATATGGAAATAAAAAAATGACATTTACTAACACTATCTAGCACATTTGCGTAATAACTTCATACTTTGAGCATTTTCAAACCGCGCAAAAACGTGCCGTACGATGATTCCCTTAAGATTTGCATCATTAATGAGCAAATACTATATCTGAAGAGGGGGTTGAAAAATCATCATACTTTTTGGAATGTACATGTAGATAGCTTAAGTGAGGCTTGGTACAGTATAATCAAATGCTAATTTTGCAAATCAAAATCCAATTTGCATAATCAATGAGGAACTTTCATGTATCCGCTGTGTTATACGATAGGACCATTCAAACATGACACATTTGTACCTGAGGAAGAGAGGAATGTTCATATGCATACATGTAGATGACAAATATGCGAATGAAGAATTTATTTGCATAATTAATGAGAAACTACTATACTTCCATACTGGTTAATGATGGCAATTTCATACTTGTGGCATTTGGAAGTTACGAACTTTGTTAACATTGTTGAGTATAAATTATGCAAATTAGGACCATATTTGCATAATCAATGAGAAACGCTCTAAATTCATCAGTCATAAAGGTTAAAACCATTTGGCAAAGGTATGAGGTCGTGGAACCCTAGTTCAAAGGTAACATAGTACACTAGCTGTTAAACACAGATATGAAGTGTCTACATGTATATCTGAATGTTTGTTTTTATTTCATAGCTTGACATCCACATGTTCAACACATTGGAAGCTTGAGGTTCAATATGACCTTGCTGTCTCCAGACTTGGGGCCTAAGAGGTTTCATGTACCATAAGCAATTTAGAAATTACATCGTATCTACAAGATATTATGTAATATGTATATCATAATCATACCATCAAACAATCAGACTTCCATCAGAGTAATGACCTCATTTCTTGGCAGCAGCTATCTACATAAAATTATACATCTAGACACATTTCAACTGCCGTGATATAGGGCATGCCTTATGTCAAACTCTTCTGAGAATTTCTCTTGGGAAACCATTTTTTACAGAATCAGTTTAAGTCCTCTTGTGTGCAAACACAAAGATCAAGCTGGGATAACATTCTATTACAATAACCACCAACTTAACATTTCTTGTAGACTAGGCTGTACAAAATAATGTACCTATATATAAACCTCTCATAATCTTTTCATTTCCACGCTAAACAAGTCGACTATAACATATATGAACATGACAGTGGCCCTACTAGCTTGCAGGCATGATAATACACATATACATGTAATCTGCACTTATCTACATTGTATGCCTAATAAAGGAGTGCTAAAAGTATGAAGGTTTCACGTTTCTTGTACTGTACTGAGTCAAACATAGTCACTGATAGATGGCATCTCCATGACCATAGGCTCCCATCACACACACAGAAACACATATGCACACACCTACAACTAGAATCACATCGCATGGCAGTCGCAAAGCTACCGTAAAAAGTTATCAACCTCCAGGTTGAGGGTATGATAGTTGTGAGGCAATTGTTGAGTTTCCCAGGACTAACAGAAAAAACATTTTTTATTATTTTGGGACTTGCAACTGTCAAGAGAACATTGTGAGATTTGAGAAATTTTACAACAGCCATTCAATTGTTAATCTATTTACTTATTGGTTTGGCTTGAACATGGGCACAGTTAAATGCAACTTTGTCAAGATAGAATAACATTCATTGTGCATTCCTAGGGCTAACAAACAGCCATCCCAGAAAGACTGTACATGTTTCTGATGGTGGAAAACTGGCAGGACTGTCGTGGGCTCTTCACGTAAGACAATAACTATCATGATGATTTTAGGCAAATTGGGTGGCCCCTAAAATTGTACAATGCTGAAAAGATTGTAAATATTGTGTAAACAGCATTTTCTGCCACATGACAGCTATTTTGTACAAACACTCACAAATACAACTGTCCGACAAATCTACAATTTCCTGCTGTAAACCTATTGTACAACACAATTTTGTGCCAGGGCACTTTCTCAATGTTGTATAACGTGTACTCCATTGTTCAACCTCACTTGATTACAGACATTACGATGACCCACAAATGTTCTTGAACATAACACTCAACTAGATATATTCGAGAGGAATCCTAATATTTATAGCTTCCAATTTTGATATCACACTAAAATCATTTGGAATGTTCAATAACATTAAATACTAGGAAGGAATGTGGCTATTATTACAAGCACAATGTTGTGTATCTAAGCTTTTGCTATGTACATGTACATCAACGATGCTACCTGTACAGTACATATTTCTGGGAGGGTCTAAGTTCTAAGGCAATGTAGGTGCACATATACATTACCAGCAGCACACATTCTGCTTTCTGATTTGTATTCTTGACTTCCAGCTAGAAAACGATGCTAGACACCACTTGTAACGCTGAAGGGATAAATGCCAGGTCCTTGTGCAAGTGTTTCAGCCACAGTTGTGGAGTACTGTCAGCAGCCCTGCTTGTGCCTGCCTGGTCTGTCAGGACTGCTCCTAGTACAGCGGCTTACTGCCTTGTTCCTCAAACTCTGCCCAAGCAGCATTTAGCTCAAAGAAGATGAGTTTGGCCATTTCTTCTGTTGGTTTGTCCACATGCTGTCGGGCACAGAATATTGAGTCTTAAACAGTGTATTCACAGGCTGGCAATATTCTTATGTTACAGGTACAAAAATAGAACTTCTGCTCACCTATAGTTGTTAATAACACAAAAAGGAATAAAAGATGACAAGTGAAAGGTAAGAAAATTTGATGACATGGTAGAAATCCATTTTACCCTTACACTGCTACCTTATGTCAGTATAAATTATAGTTTATTTGTAAAACTGTATTTTTATATTATTGGATCTCTTAAGCCAAAATCTAAAAGAAAAAAAGAGAATCCCTACCTGTCAACCAAAGTTTATTCAGGAACTTCCATAATTGGAAATACAAAATTAATTTTCTTAAGCCTTACCAGTATCCTGCTGGTCACTACCTAACATAAGACCACAAAAATACCTAAAACACACACATCAAGGATTACATGAAGTCCTTGACAGGGGTAACGACAAAAACTCATTATGTCACATTGTCTCACATCTCAGACATTCTTAATCTACAGTAGTACTTGCCTCCCTACTTAATAATGTACATGTTCACTCTCGGGTATTGGTATGAGACAATAGACCATACATGGACACGTACCTTGTCAGGATGGACAGACAGACAGGCCTTCCTGTAGTACTTTTTGACCTGGTCGGGCTGTACCAGCTGGTGCATGCCCACCTCCTTCCATCTGTGCTCGCCCTCCCACAGGACTGTGTGCAGGGAGCTCAGCAGAGCTCGGATGTTCCCCTCCTTCCCTTCTATCCAGTCCAGGATCTGTGGGAACCAAGATCAGCATTAACTGCCTCATGGTACACATGAATTTACTTTAAAAAAAAAGCAGTGATATCCATTACCAAAACATACCGTAGTAGCAATACTAGAAAGGTAACATTTTCGAGAAAATGCAAGATATTCCCCTCCCGTTAAATACACAGGAAATATGAGGTCGCTGCATAAATTATGCAAATTAGCTTCTCATTAGCATGACTAACATTCTGTTGTATTCACCTTTTCTAAAACTACCTACACCTCCAATATGCCATCCATAGCATTTACTGTAAGGGAAATATGAACTTGCTGCATACATTATGCAAATGAGGTGCTCATGATCATAACGCACATTCCACTGTATTCACCTTTCCAAAAGGTACCTACACCTCCAATATGACATCTGTAACATGTACGGGAAGGGAAATATGAAGTTTCCGCAGAAATAATGCAAATGAGGTCCTCATTAGCATAATGAACATTCCATTGTATTCAACTTTCAAAAAGGTACCTACACCTCAAATATGACATTTGTAGCATTTGCCACAAAAGAAATATGAAAACTATGCATAAATTACGTAAAGCGGTACTCATTAGCATAGCGCATATTCAGGTGTATTCACCTTTCCGAAAGGACCGTACACCTCCAATATGGTATCCGTAGCATTTACTGTGAAATATATTAGTTCCTGCATAAATTATGCAAATGAGGTCCTAATCAGCATAATGTACATCCTGGTGTATTCACATTTCCTAATACCTACACCTCCAATATGAAATCTGTAGCATTTACCGTACTGGAAATACCCGTTTCTGCATAAATTATGCAAATGATGTCCTCATTAGCATAATTTACATCCAGGTGTATTCACCTTTCCTAAAGATACCTACACCTCAAATATGACAGTATATCAGTAGCATTTACCGTAGGGGAATTGTGAAGTTTCTGCATTAATCATGCAAATAAGGTCCTCATTAGCATAATTTATATCCAAGTGTTTTCACCTTTCCTAAAGGTACATGTATCTACACCTCAAATATGACATCGGTACCATGTGTCCATAACCTTTGACCTCAACCTATGACCTTTAACAAGCGATACTTCTGTGAAATGCAGCGACTGCTTCAATCAAACTGGAATCACGGCATACTTTAATCCACTTGGCGAAAAGCAGAGTGAACACAAAAATCAATCGTGATCGGATTCATTCTATCGCGATAAATGTTTAATCCGATCCATTTTTTTGAGCGTGAGCGGGGTCTAAGACTACACACTTGTGTGTAAAGAACTGTATTAAATGCCCCAGGAACAAACTATATAATAAAGTATTCATGGTTCATGGTTGAGGACCAAATTCTGAATACTGATACACGATGTAATTACTTTATGCACAACTGTTAACTGATAAAAATGTTACAAAATCCAATGTACATGTAGTACATACAAGTAAAAGTACAATCAGCTACCTTTAGTTTCTGAGGGTCTGTTTCCCCTGCTCGAAGTTCTTTCCTCAACTCCTTCATAGAGACACGTTCACTTTTTTTACCAGTAGAGGCAAAGCCCTGCTGGGATAGGAGGTCTTCAAATGCTGTTTCTTCCACCTTTGGACGTGCACCTGTAGACATGTGATAATGACATGTCTGGTAAGGCTCAAGGATGAGATCATTACCCTTGACACCTGGAAGCTATAATATTCTAGCTTGGTTTCGATTGAATGTCTAATCACTTTCCTTCCAACTACTAATAGTCAGGAACCAGTCAGAAAAGAAATGATTGGCATTTCTATATTTGCATATAATACAGTACACACTAGAGCCACATTATTTTGGCCATCATCTCTTAACAATCAGTGAAACTGTGGTTGAACTTCTGAATGCCTGTTTGAACCCTGTTACCATGCCGCTACAAAGGACTTCGAGCCAATCAGATCTCTTATGCGGATCCATACCAATCATTTGTCTCATGCAGCCTATTCATTTGATCTAATTTAAGCAGTGCCAGCTTATTTGACAGGGAAGAGATCAGGGGAGTGAAATGGAGCTAGAATAGGAACCGCTATTGATGTAGATACAGAACCCAGAGGGTGATGATGTAATTGTAGAACAAGGTTACATCAATTCAGGATACTGGCTGTTCATTCTTTATTGATTAGAAGAAGTGACTATTCTGGGCTGTCCAGTGTTCCTTCATGAACTGGCGGATTCAGTGGGACATACATGTATTTGCATGCAGGTTCTAGTCTCCAAGCAGACCTGCGGGTTGACAAAGACCGTATCCAACTGGCAGAAGGAGTTTTTATAGCCAACCCAAGTCTCATAGCCAACCCAAGGTCTGCCAGAAGTCGGTCTGAACAAATGCTATTAACATCTAATTGTTACCTATTCAAACTGCTTGTGTTTATGAGTTGATTACTCTCCGCCCGCACGGGCGTGCAGGGCGGCGCCAGGTCGGGCTGTCTAGTCTCCAACTGAGACCCTACGGCTACAAAGACCGTATCATGCCAACTTGCAGAAGGAGTTTTTGTAGCAATATCTAGAGTTAAATTTACTTCGTGGAGTGTTTTGTTTCGCAAAAGAAAGGTTTAACTTATAAGGTTTAACTACGACGGCACGTGTTGGCTTGAACCAAGGACATTATTGACATTGTGTAACGGACATTGCTTGAACCTGAAACAGTAAACATTCCCTACAAATGTTTTTGTAAGAATGGTTCTGATGATGCCTCAAACATCACCGATGGGTGACACTGATAAAGGAAACACTGTACATTGTATTATTGTGAGAACTTACAAGGCGCGAACCTCCCACTGGGACGTGCGCGGGTGACTGGGCTTGTCCCAGAAATCGGTCATAAAAAGATTAGTACCCCGGACATTCGTACGGCTGTTAGCATTACAACGAGGAGGGGCAGCGACACCTTTATTGAATAGAAATGCTCCGCCCTGTTTGAGTTGTGGCAGACCTTGGGTTGGCTATGAGACTTGGGTTGGCTATAAAAACTCCTCCTGCCAGTTGGATACGGTCTTTGCCAACCCGCAGGTCTGCTTGGAGACTATGCAGGTTCATCAAATGTAGTAAACAGCATTTACGGGAAAAATCATGATCTTTCTACCACAGTTAACTCAAACTTTCCACCGGCCCTCTTCAGGGTGACTGACCTGATTGCTGAGGACATGTGACGTTACCGTGTGATGCAATGGGTTAGTGGTGGATGGAAGCAGCCAGGTTAGTCATTTGGAAGAAGACCAGAAGTCTGGGAAAATTAGGAGAGTCAATTCTATGCTTTGGAATTTTAGGACTGAACTTTTGAGCATTGGAGCAACATGCCAACCAATTAAACCTCTGGGCATCCTGCCTAATAGTAGGGCATCTAATTTTCGTGTTTTTTCTACTGCATCCAGGGGATGCCCTCCTATCTAAAGACTCCGGATAGGAGTTCAAATCTAACCAGGGTTGAGGTCAGGGCGCAGTAATCTGCCGGAAGTGCGTGGTCGTCACCCTGATTTCTACCCCCTATTGCTTGGTGATCGTTATAGCTGTGTGTATATATTATATAGAGAGATATTTTGAATCTTCTGAAAAGGCAGTGAGTATTATGCTTTTTGAGCAAATGTGCCGTTACCCCAGGAAAACTCTTTTTTTGTCAAGCAGCTTCGATCAAAAAAGTGTTAAAAAAATGATAATTTTTGTGTCCAAAAGTTACATTTTACTATGGTTTCTACCCAAAATAACCGGTGCAATGGCCTAGTAGGTAGAGTGTTCACATTGCACATGGTAGGTTGTGAGTTCGATCCCCGGCCGGGTCATACCAAAGACTTTTGAAAAAATGGTATATACTGCTTAGGACTGAGCATTTGGGAGAGAGTATGGAAGTTAACACACACCACTACATGTACCAGTGGACTAGCCCCCTGCTGTAGTGATTGCACAAAGTTGTGTGGCCCAAGGACTACTGAAACAGAGATGGGCGCCGACCTATGCACCATCGGTGCGGGAAGGAACTTTGACTTTTTGACTACCCAAAATAAAGGGACAACAGAGGATACCGAGAAATACATTGGAAAGCACCATCAAACCGCTTTTTGTTGAAATTATGAGATTTTCCGTCCTATACAACATGTATGTACATGTACATATGTACTTTTCTTGGCGCGATTATAGTGCATCGGCCTGATGGTGTCAGCCTACAAACTAAATCGTAAAAGAAACTCCGGTTGGAGGCCTGCTTATTGATCAACATCAGCTTGGACCAGACTTGGTCAAAGTTCATAAAGGTCAGCAGACCACATCCCAGCTGTAACAATTGGCCCTGACAGAGAGCATGACTGAAACATGGCTGTGTGGTCTTGTGATAATTGTTGGATTAGTGCAAAGCTTGTGTTGTCCAAGACAGAGAAAAGGGCACATCTCACCTGAACCTTGTAAACCTCCTTGTATGCAGGGAGAAATAAGCATGGCCATGATGTCATGTAAAAGCTCACAACAAATATTGTGCATGCAAATGCTAGGTACACAGATCATACATGTAAACATGTTTTTAGATCTGAAACTTGAAAATCTTCAACAAGTTAGGCACTTAAACCTAAAACTATTAATAAGTCCATAATGTTCCTTTATCACAGTTTCATAACAGACAATAAAACATATTGCAATGCCTTTCCCATATGCTTAATATAAAGCACTTGATGAGTCAAGATTCAAGCATTGTTTAAAGACCCTGTTTATATATCAATCTCCATAAAAGAAAAAAATATCTTACCATATGCAGAGGGATTCCATCTGGATTTGTTGTCCTTATCTGACATTGGTAGGTTGATGTTATAATTTGGTTTGGACACGAACGCTTGCTGCTGCTGTGGAGATGCCTGTGGGATCTGTCCTCCCATTGGTCTGCCAGCCTGTTGCCATGGTTGCTGCTGCTGCTGCCTTGTACCCTGACCTCCCCCCCACCCCTGCCCTGGTGAGGCTGTCCCCAACCCAGCAAAGCTGCCGCCTGCCTGTTTAGCCGCCGGTGGCTGAGAAGCAGAATTGTCGCCTTTGTTTCCTGGACTTAGATGACTCCGTAAGTCACCCAAGTCCGCAAACGGGTCGTAGACTTTACCTGCCGGTTTTGGCTGGTGGCTGGGGGAAGTGACAGGACTTGTCCTCCCACTTAGGCTGATGGGGGTGTTTCTCCCACTGCTGCCAGGACTAGTGCCGCCCCACGCCATCAGGTTAGGCTGCGAGTGGCTCTGATGGAAGGTATTGGGTGACCACGTACCTAAGAGATTAGGGTCTGTGGACACGTGGGTGAGAGTGGCGCTGGGTTGCTGCCCCCAGGTCCCCATCAGATCTGTCTCAGACGGGCCCTGGGTCGGTGTGCTCTCCATGACCTTGAAAAAATCATCAGTGCCCTTCTGACTGCTACCAGACTGGCTTTTGGAGGGTGAAGTGAACAGGTCAAATGTGTTAGCATCTACTTTATCATTTGAGAAGTCTGCAAATGGGTCAAACATTCCCGGTGAAGACTTTACAACTTTGGGATGTACCATCTCTTTGTCCTGGTGTAATGGATCATACGTATCACCGAGCAAGTTTTCTATCTGTGACCCATTCTGCTTCGCTCTAGGGTCAAACAGTTGGTCTCCTTTCTGGTCTTGTCCTGAAAGGAAGTTCAGGTTGCTTAAGTTCTCCAAACTTGATTTGACACTGCTTGCGTTGGATTGTGTTGGCTTCAATCCACCACCAAGCAGGTCCGGGCCATGTTCACTACTGCTGTTCAGTATGTCTGGTGCTGGGTCCTCACTACCTAGGTTCAGCAGATCTACAGCACCACCCTCTGCTGAAGTGTCAGTAGTTTGGAGGTTGGTGCTAAAGAGGTTGAATGCAGGATTGGTGGTGCTCTCTCCCTCCTCATTAAGTTGCTGGAAGCCGACGGTGTCATCCTCAGCATCAGCACCTTCTGGCTGCCCGCTCCTCTGTCTGGACCAGGCCGCCCACTCATCGTCCGACTCCGACTCCTCCGACATCAGCTCCAGCTGTTCCTCCGCAGAGCGGGCGGGGCATGCCACATGGCCTTCTGGGTCCTCTGAGGGGGATGTAGGCTCTCCTGATTGGTCAAAGCGTGAGGGTGACGCATCTGAAGCATCGCTGTCCTGACCGGAGTGATCCTGGTATGGGGCAATCATCACTCTCTCAGTACGGCCTGAGGAAGGGAGACCCTCTGAGTTAATGTAAGATGAAACGTGCATCCTATGGAATTTTCAAAATTCATACAGGTCAATTAGTATGTTAAGGTTGTGGCAACACTACATCATTGTAGAACTGCTGGAACGATTAGGAACATTTCTAAGCGATGCAACATCAATAATTATTGGTGATAACACAGTGGATGATAATATTGTTCTTTTAATATTGTCACTGAAAAAATTGCTTCTTGAGCTCCTACTCCATGATAACATAGGATGTTAAGATGGGAACTGCTAAAAACAGGGTTACCCATCTAAGACGCTATTGACAACATCAGCACTCCGCAATAGACAACAGGAAGACGGGAACTGGTAAAAACATGGCAGATTTTTGAAAATGTACTATACCAAAGACATGTACATTATATTGTTCCAACACAACAATATTTCTTGCTGTTGAGTGAACATGCTCCTAACAAACACAACACAAACATGTACCTGCTGGAAGTCCTGATGGTAAACTTGTGGCTTGCAATTTACCTGGAAAACATACAGTCAAATTGAGTACAATAACCCTTTTATCCCACTTGTTGACAGCAATGAAGACAAAAGGAAGCAAGTAAGATCACAATTTCTTTAAAGAAAATTTTAAACACTACTTAAAGCCTACTTAGTTTCTCAGGGAGAGCAGGGTAACTTGGAGATGCCCAGAGTTTGGTTTCGAAGGAGGTAAAAATATTCCTAAGTAAGATGGCTCTATAGAAGAAGGTCCTCAAAACGTTTGGATACCTGACTGCTATCAGATACTTAGTAACCATTGTTTCTGAGGTACTTTTGCAGGTACAGAGGGCAGTGTCCATTGAGAAGCTTATGTCACTATTCCTAATGAAGTTCAAGAAGAATTGCAATGTAACAGTTGACAACAAAATTAGTTGATACCCGTTGTAACTTCTCATTTAATTTAAATTCCTACATGTACATGTATGTGAAACATGGTAATTGCTTTAAACTACTAGCGCAAGTTAAAAACATCAACAAATATAATCATGCAACAGTATTTGTAAAAATTTCATTTTACTGTTATAATTATTAGTAACTGTGGTTTGATGCTACAATGTATTTGCATACTTGTGACTGTGAACTTTGACAAGAAAGGGTATGATTAGTTCTTGATGTGCCATCTTCTGTAATTCACAACTGACAACTACAGAATGAAATATCTAACTATGTTTCATTATTGAGAAAAAAACACAAAAATATAAAATTGATAAGGGTTGTGCATAATTTTGTTGTTAACTGTTACAGTATATTATTAGTTGGTTATGTTATGTTACGTTATTTCCTTTCTGGTTGACAGAAGGAAGTCGTGACCAGATTTGATTTTTTTTGGCATGTGAGTTTAGGTCCACTAACATCCCCTAGTGCCGTTGTGTTGGCATACATGTACTGGTGTTTTGGGTTTGAATCCTGACACTGCCACCAATGTTTTGCCCTTGGGAAAGGTCCTTTGCAAGACTTTCCGCACTCCACCCAGGTGTAAAAATGGGTATGATCTGACTTCGGTTGGGGAGGTAAAAGGCGGTGGAAGGAGAGGGATGGGCTCCGCCTTCCAATATAGTGCCACAGTTGATAGCAACTCACTGCCTCAACAGCCTAAAGAAAAAAGACTATGGGACCTTTATCTTTTTTAAAACATCTCTCCTTGATTTATACTTGTGAGCAATTGTTGTAGAAGTTTAGCTTACCAAAGTCAGCAATAGCCTGTGAGTATTCTTCTGATGCAGTGAAAAGAATCTTTGGGTTGATGCCTTTAAGGGAGAAGTTCTCCCACGGGGCAGGTTCCCTCTTTTGTGGCTCCTGTCCTACAGACAGTTCAAAGGTCACACTGAAGAGGTCGGGGTACTTGTCAGCCAGGTCACAGGCATCAAGGTCATACCTGAGAGGAAACAGACACTGGTGAATATGAGGGGCAGTCAAAAAAACAACTCAAATTTGTTGGCATGAAAAACTCACGTCATTGTGATCATTACTTTGCAGGCGACGACCTTTTCAAAATTAGTAGGCCAGAGGGAAGGAAGTAAGGTAGTTAAAGGAAGACGGTCAGAGTAGTGTGTGTTTCATTCTTGTGTTCCTCATGCACAAATCTACGAAGGCATTGCCAAAAAGTTTGATGAGGAATCTGACTTTAAGTAGAGCAAGGAGAGCACTAATGTTGGCCCGCACACCTCGGGCGCAGCTCCATTGTCTGTTGTTTTTCCTTCTCTCTCACCCAATGCTACTGACGCACAAGATGCCAAAGTAATGACCACAATGATTTGAGTTTTGGTGGATAGTCGTAAAAGGCTTTATTATACTTTAAATTCATGCCAAAAATTTCAGAACATCATCATGCAGTACTCTGTGTTTGACACATGTCTACATGTGTAGGTCTTTTGTAAACAAACTCTTTACAGTTGTTGTATGAATTTATAGGAATAATTGTATACTTATCACAGTAAACTTCCAGGCATTGGGGGAATAGGTGATGTTTAGATAATGTCACAAATCCACTAGGCTGAAGTACATTAAGGATACATTTTAGAAACATTTCTAAATAAAATCCATTCATGCTTCTTACTTGGAAAATGTTATGGAAGAGGCTTTAGGATCCACGAAGCCTGTGTGAAACTGGACCTGGAACATCTTGATGGACGTCACCTGGAATAGGAACAATATGTCATGTTCATACATAATACATAACAAGTAGGGATGTCCCTTTAGCTGAACTGTTCACAGTTGAGCTCCTGGTTCTGATTAGTTGCTAACTGGGAGACCCCAATTCAAATCCCGGGAAGGGCACCTCAGTTGGGGCTGAACCTTTGCCTTTTGCAAGGGACCTGAAATGGGGGTCCCATGTTTGAGGAGATGCCTCGAGCAAAGGGAAAGGGCTATATAGCAACCCAGTCCCTGTCAAAATATACCCTGCTACTGAAACAGCAAGGAAACTTGCTGACCTATAGCACTGTGCACTAAAAGGTGAACAGCAAAAACATGTTTGTACATGTAATATGTTAGTTTCAATTTGTTATCTAAACTTGGCACTAAAAGTTTGGAAACTTAACTTTTGTCGATCATATTTCTATTGTTTCTTTTATCAATTTCAATGTGTTATATATCATTGGAAAGCTTGTGTGATGATTGCCTTTCCAATGATATCCAACAGATAATTAATCTCATGGAACACGCACCAGGCCTGCTTACGTGAGTGGGTCGCATGAAAAAAGTGCCGAAATTTCCCTGCTACTATCAAACACGCAGCTCAGCGCCGAGCCCACTTGCGGTGATGTCGTGCATCGTGGATGGATGGGTGTGTGGAGGAATGTGATGTTCACTGATGAGAGGAGGTTACACTTTGACTGTTATATGACCAAATCAAAGTGTGTAGGCGGCGAGTAGAACACTATGCTGACTATTTCACAGATAGTGGGGGGCGGTATACAGTGGGGTCTTCGGGTTATGCATCAAACCCCGCGTGTATCCCCGCGGGTTTTTGCGTGTATACCCGGGGGTTTTTGCGTGTATCCCCGCGGGTTTTTGCGTGTATCCCCGCGGGTTTTTGCGTGTACCCCCGCGGGGTTTTGCGTGTATACCCGCGGGGTTTTGCGTGTATACCCGCGGGCCGTCGGTTTGTCCCGCAGCCCGATCTGCTGTGTGAGACCTTCAGTCTAGATCTGGTCTAGAACGCACCGGCGCCGCTTTGTACCGCGTTATTTCGGGTAGATTTTGCAACAATTTTCACGAGCGGACTCTAGAGCAGATTGACAGCCGACTCTGCAGCACATACGGTAAAATAACAGAACAAATAAACACTAGTGGCGTTATTCCACCAAGATGTATTTTTTTATATATCATAAAAAAGGTATTAATATATAACACCTCAAATCATGATGTGTCCGATGATGCGACGCGGACGCCTCGCTGCCGCGGCTAGCGTCAGGGCCACCCAAAGAAAATGGCATCACATGGTAGCGGTATTATGTACTTGTACTCATAATGAATAGTGTACGTTTAATCTACGTTTAATCATTGTAGACGCTACTGTAAATAGAATAATTTGTAATGAAAGCTCATCTGTGTTGGTAGTAATCATAATACTAATATTAGAATAATTTGTGTTTGTCTGGTAATCTTCCGGCAAAGATAAACTATCTTAGCATAACAATAACAAATTCGAGCTCCGAACAAAATGCTATCGGAATGATCGTCAGGGAATGACCCGTACGGCTCCTGTAGTCGTGCAAAGTCCTGGAGGTCCCACTACCAGCTACACACGGCACGGGAGAGGCATGTCTATTTTTTAATATCTTCCTTCGGGCTGTGTTCGAGCTTGAAGCTCCGCACCGCTATCGTGGGAACCGATACCGCTTCCGCATTGAAAACTGGAACGTGACCTGTTTATGCAAATTTGGAGGTTCCTAAAGTTTGACGCACGAAGCGCAAACACCATGGCACGGGGCATGTTCCTTTGTCATGTTGTCGAATAAGGATTTTTAGTGCAAACATGAGATCTGCATCATTGCGGTCGGAAATAGATAGATATGGTGGTCTTTTTACGCGTGTACTGAGTATGTAACTTGTTCAGATACCAGTGGAATAATTTGTAGCAAAAGCTGAACCTCCCGAATTTGTAACTTGAACTGGTCTGGTCCAGACCCCATGTGGATTCGTGCACGGCTCAGTTTGATTGACACATGGGCGGCGAGGCGCGGTTTCTTTGACGGCATGTTTTCAAAGAAGCGGACCGCGCTGATTGTAATAGCATTCTGAACGTTGTTTTTCTCTTCTCCGCCCTGTGTTGACATGTAATTATTTTTTCATTGTTTGTTCTACCTGTCATAAACAGTTTCGGAGAAATCGAAATATATATCGGCTTGGTGTGGGTGTAAATGATCCACGCGATCTGAGTACTAGTATATGTGGTAATATTGTCGTATGAATCCCGTACTATATTGAAATGCTTTAATTCTTAGTTATTGTTTTCTTTTTCAGATAAAATTTCCCCGGAAGTGCCAGGAGGCACGCTTTTAACTGTGTGATACTATTCGCCGAGTTGGACCATCGCCGAACTATTTTACCAGTTATTTTGTGTGCAATTGTCTTTTTTTCATGGTTTTTGACTTTGAGTTATTTCTTACATACAAGTCGGTACTTTGTCCACCGCAACCCTTGACTGTTTATTATAAACGGAACTATTTCTGAAACATCCAACTAACAGCTATTCACTAACACGTTCATGTTCTTTGAATTATTACTAACATACGTTAAGTAACTTTCCGTCTGTCGCAATTATCAAACCAAACTAATCACGACTAAAGGCTAATGTTACTTCTGTAGTAACTTACCAAAAATGAGCAATTAGTCACAACTGCAATGTTCAACCAAGGATGTTATAAACTTGGTCGAGCTAGTACCCGAATGGTCCAAAGATTTTGGAGCATACCTCTAGCAGCGCCTTGGCTGTTGTCTCACCAGTCGCAAAAACGTCCCACTCCTGGAACAGTAGCTGCCGAATGATGATCGATGATCCTGGTATAAACGTACCTTCCGTGTATATGTTCATAATGTTGTGACGTAGTATGTACATGACATTGTGTTGTTGACAAACAACCCAAGCACAAGTGAAGCAGGTAGAAGAGGAAACATCCTTCAACAACCCATAACAGTTGTCAAACATGTTAGAAAGTTTACATAGAAGAAGTTTAATGTTAGTTACGATAAGTACAAGCGCCAACACAATTTGAACAGATATGCAACGGAACTTTGAAAGGAAAACAACATTTGTGTTTTGGGTCTGTTTCATATCATCATTTTGAAATCAAGAAATGTTTCAGCAATCATTACCTTCTATCTGTACTTGATGTGACCAAGACGTCTAAAATCGTCGAAACACCGAATGTATTCCCTGTGGAATGGTTGAGTCGATCCGATGACCATGAACGGCCCACAAGAGCTCCGACGGAAACAGGTAGGTCTTGTTGGTCGCCCAGCTGCACTCTCGACGGCCCAAGAGCTCCGACGGAAACAGGTAGATCTTGTTGGTCGCCCAGCTGCACCCTCGACGGCCCACAAGAGCTCCGACGGAAACAGGTAGATCTTGTTGGTCGCCCAGCTGCACCCTCGACGGCCCAAGAGCTCCGACGGAAACAGGTAGATCTTGTTGGTCGCCCAGCTGCACCCTCGACGGCCCAAGAGCTCCGACGGAAACAGGTAGATCTTGTTGGTCGCCCAGCTGCACCCTCGACGGCCCACAAGAGCTCCGACGGAAACAGGTAGATCTTGTTGGTCGCCCAGCTGCACCCTCGACGGCCCAAGAGCTCCGACGGAAACAGGTAGGTCTTGTTGGTCGCCCAGCTGCACCCTCGACGGCCCAAGAGCTCCGACGGAAACAGGTAGATCTTGTTGGTCGCCCAGCTGCACCCTCGACGGCCCAAGAGCTCCGACGGAAACAGGTAGGTCTTGTTGGTCGCCCAGCTGCACCCTCGACGGCCCAAGAGCTCCGACAGAAACAGGTAGGTCTTGTTGGTCACCCAGCTGCACTCTCGACGACCAGCAGTGTAATTCCACGGAAGCCGGCGGATGGAAACCTGAATCATAGCTTAGAAAAGTAGCTACTGATGTCTATTCACTCACTACATTGTTGTATTCGTATTAACTTAATTAATCATAAGGCCTGATAGCGTATAGCCTTCATCAACGTAAATAACTTATCCATAATGGCATAAATATATACTCCAGTAACTCCCGCCATTTGTATTTATTTCGCAGTCAAAAATCCTTGATCAGAACTTTTTTTAACTTACTTATACTATCGCATAGCCCACGATAGAGACATTTTGCACGTCTGTATTGACTTTGATTATAGACATCCGTCCGACCCGTTAAAGAGGACCGACATGTGTACTGTCAATCACAACCATAGCAACAGCCAGGCTGGGGGAACTGACTCTACTGTCGCAGTGGATGAGATTCGTTGTTTACTTTTCTAAATCAACTAGGCATAGGGTACAATAACATTCCTGTTTTATCGATACTCTTTATTATTACTTATCTTTATTACTTATTTATATGTTACACACACTCTTCGCTATTGATCATGAGTCAGCACGTGTGTACGAAGACCCGCCGGCGCCCTGTGTCAAATTACTGAAGTTTCAGCTGGCGGACACAGGAAAGCGCAAGCCTAAAGCCTTGAGATTCGAAAATCCAACTTTGGTCGATCAACTAGTATTCTATTTCTGTCAAAACTGTTTTTAAATGGAACCGATACAAAATTACAATGCTCGTATCGATGCTTGTGAAAATTCGAAAATATCAGGCTAAGATCTACAGGGGCGTGTTTGACTCTTTCTCGTCGGCGTGCGAGTTTTTACAGGTGATTAAAGGGAGTTGTTCATTAATGCATAAAATGACCGTCTTGGGCGGCAAGTGCAAGACAGAAATCGATCTCGGTAAAATCTTATATTTTTCTGCTATAAAGTATAATATGATCTCTTACCAGCCTACGTTGATCCGTATAAGGGGGGAAAGTTTACATTGGAATCTCCTAATTAGCATGACGATTTTGCGGCGTCAAAATCAAGAACGGATCAATATCCTTGACCATGATGCCATTTTCTCTCAGACAAAACCTTTAGTAAATGCCAATCTAACAAGTCTGGTCGTCGTAGAGCAATGAAAGTCCCACCCAGTCTCTGACCGGGATCAGGAGCCCGAAACGCAGTGATAAAAGTGTCCGAGGTCGGCAACGAAATCTACGCTGAAAGAAAAAAATCAATTAGTCTTCAACATGTATGACTCAAAATCTGATTATTGCCAATCTCTTATTTGTCTTTCTTTTTTAGAACCACAAACTTAAACACTATCGTCCCGCCGCACTCATGTCAACGCAAGTTGCGTAGCCAAATTTATTGGGGTCAACAACCTCATGCGCGCCGCTTGGAAAAAAAAGAAAACTGGCTTCTTCCGATCAATCACTCACTGTATCCAAAGACATCATAAAATGCCCTTGCCGTATCCAACGTTACTGTTGTTACGGTACGGACACGCAAGCTCACTATAAACTGGTACCGAAATCTCCGTAAAGAAGTGTCCACCGGCCCCAAAAAATTGTCGCCGTGAAATGTGACCGATGAACACAAAATACAAATGGCTGCGAGGGATTCCATCGGCGCTCAACAGATCGTCCGTGACCGTGAGTTCGGAAGCGCCGATGGCCTGAAGGTCTCACACAACGTTTTCCGCCTTGCGGGTTCCGTGACACAGTTTTTACCCCGCGGGGGTACACGCAAAAACCCGCGGGGATACACGCAAAAACCCGCGGGTGTACACGCAAAACCCCGCGGGGGTACACGCAAAAACCCGCGGGGATACACGCAAAACCCCGCGGGGGTACACGCAAAAACCCGCGGGGATACACGCAAAAACCCGCGGGGATACACGCAAAAACCCGCGGGGGTACACGCAAAAACCCGCGGGGATACACGCAAAAACCCGCGGGGCATTGATGCATAACCCGAAAGCCCCACTGTAACTGCCAGAGGAAAAGCAAGCTTAGGCTCATCATCCCAGGCAACCTCAATGCATGTGGCGAGATGGAGGAACACCCTTCTCCATCCAGTGACACAATCTCTTTCCTCTAGCTCTGCAATATGAGACCAAGGATATGATGTCCCTGATGAAGGCGAATGCCATTCTGTAAGATGACAATGCCTGCCCACACAGAGCAAGGACCACTGCAGACTACTTCTAGGATGCAGGGATACACAGGATGGAATTGTCTTTCAGCAGCCCAGACCCATCTATTTACGTTTCATATCGCCCTCGTTCAAAAGTCAAATTGAAAAGAAGAAAATATACTGCATAGAGTGTTTGACTTCAGTAGGGTGAATTTGGCACTTTTGTATGCTACCCACCATGTAAGCAGGCCTGGTTCTCGTTCCATGCGATTACAATCATAATGTTGAATATCATATGAAAGGAAATCGCAGAAGCTTTATAATGATACATAATACATTGAAATTGAGAAGAAACAACAGAAATAGATCAGCCAAAGTTAAGAGTCATTGCACGAGAAAACCAGGCAGAGGTGGGAAGATGGGGGTCGGCCAAATCGACTCAGACCTTGTATGTGTTATAGGTATGGGGAACTATGAACAGCCATATAATTAAACCCCCCCAGCTATTTTTCGTTATGGCGTTCTGGGACACCCCTCGAAGACCCTCAAAAATCGAACAATTTATGGTTAAAAATTACTGAAATTACAATGCCCACCCTGATAGTTACAATAAATATATGAACATAAATCTTATATTTCCATATAGCATGGTTTCCAGAGCTTCATTGACCAAAAGTTCAAGATCAAGCATCAAAGTTAAGAGGGTGTACTAGGGGGTTATCAGAACCAAGGAAAGTAGAGTTTTCATATCGCTAAATTTTTATCATTTTTAAGGGGCTTTTTCTCCAATCACCAGCAATATTGATGAATGGTTTTACCTTTGCTAGAGAGAGGAACATCTACTGTGTCAAGAACAAGCGTCGTTTAATTGGGCCATGCATAACGAGAGCCGTAACTGGAGGGTCTTTCTGTGGATTTTTCGTGTTTTGGACTAATAATAAATCAGGTAATAACGTCTCATTACCGTGTAAGCCATGGTTTTTTTGTGTCGTTGTGTGGAAACCACGGATAGATGCCAAGAAATACTAATGTTAATTAGAAATGTTAATTAGGGCTCTATATGGGGGTTATAAAGGCACTTAAAATGGAATTAAGCTGATTTTACACATTGATTGTTGTTTTCTGGGCCGTCAATCACTAAGTTCCTCAGTCAATTATTGTGTGTCTTCACTATGAGGTACATAATGACAAAGGCTCTGTATGGGGGTTATCAGGACTCCATATATGTTATTTTGTTTACCGTAAGGCACATTGCGGAACACTTCTATTTGCCTATAGCAGTTCCTATTCTAAGATTAACCTCCTACATACATACACATACACTAGAGACCATTGTGCGTGCACACACACTTTTGGACTAAGGTAGACGCATTTTAGTTTAATCTTTAGGTATTTTTGTGACTTCTCAGTTGGTGAAAAGCAAATGCTTTCTGTATCTGTACATGTTATAATATTACCTACGGCTTTTTACTACAGCCCAACCTGTAGCTGCAATAGGTGCAGGCAGGTTAGACTCTTCTCAAATCAGAGGCTTTTAGTTCCTAGGTTCTTTATGTGATACACGTAAGAAATTCTGAAGGCACTTTACTCTGAGGTACTCGGATGCTCCGCAAGGTTAGGTCCTTCAGTTATGATTCCGCTTCATTGTTAATGAATTTATAATGCACATAACAAGTATGCATTAATATAGGAATAAATCTATGAAAAAAATTTTAACTTAAGCTATCAGCAATGAATAGTCAAATCAAAGTATAGTCTCTGACACAAAAACAAAGCCCTTCTAAAGCTCAGTTCATTAACAAAGTTTTCTGGCACGATCCCGAATGATCTGAGTGAAAGTTCTATTGGTTAAGACTTACAATATGGTGTTCAAATTTATGATCGTCTATCCATTATAATTCTAATCAAATTGTATAGACAATCGTAAAAACAGCTGGATGTATCAGGTGTATAATGTCTAATACTCTCCAATACAGAGCCTTCAATCATTGCAGACTTTCCTGTCCATTCAGTCAGAAAATTTGCAGTAACGTTGCCAACAGGTATATAGGATAACAGGTTTGAATTATGGGCCAAATTATCATCATTAAATTTCAGTTATACTGGTGTGATCAGAATGATAAAAAATAGCAGCTTATGATATGAAGCAACGCATACTGTAAATAACAATAACAACATTAAAAAAAAATTGTCACAGTATCATTAGCCTAGCTACACAGTACAACTGTGTATTGCTGGTAACGCGGTGTTTAAATGATAATGTATGCTTCATTGATTCCATAACTTTGCTCTTCAAACCTATACTACATTAGCCGAGAGATTGTGAGGCAGGTAAGCGTTTAGCCTCTGTTCGGACTCTCAGTGCAGGGGGAGACTTCCATCTGAACAATGCTGACAAGTACAATGGTGCCATTCCATGTGTTGACTTGAACCCTGGACATATGTGTTTATTTCTGCCCATTCAATTGCCAACTCCATCCCTGCAAGATATTAACTAGGACATGATCTTGGAGTGTGTGTACAAGTAATAAGCCTTGCAGTTCTGTTTGGCAGCGTTCCAAGCTGTAACCTTTGTAAGCCTCATTGAAATGTCCAAAGACTAGAATCTCTTATCTAGCAAATGTTCACTCTTTTGCAAAAGCCACTGGTTGAGGGAGAAAGTCCTTCAAAAAATGACTAAAAGTAGAGGAAATTGAAGTTATGTTTTTAAGGGTGCTGTTGAACAACTAGCACTCGTCCTTAAAAGCCAATGTCAAAGCTGTCGTTGTGTGCTGCTGAGCCCTGATAACCCCCATGCAGAGCCCTTTTTCATTATGTACCACATAGTAAAAGTCCTCAATGGTTTTAGTAATTGACATCTTAGAAAGCAGCAAGAAAAATATATAAAACAGCTCCATCCCTTTTCAAGTGTCCTTATAAGTGTCCTTATAACCCTCATATAGAGCCCTTTATAGAAATATTTGAATACCATAAATGCGTCTACCTCAGTCCACAAATGTGTGTGCCCCCAACAATGGTCTCTAGTGGATGTGTATGTATGTAGGAGGTTAATCTTAGAATAGGAACTGCTATAGGCAAATAGAAGTGTTCCGCAATGTGCCTTACGGTAAACAAAATAACATATATGGAGTCCTGATAACCCCCATGCAGAGCCTTTGTCATTATGTACCTCATAGTGATGACACACAATAATTGATTGAGGAACTTAGTGATTGACGTCCCAGAAAACAACAATCAATGTGTAAAATCAGCTTAATTCCATTTTAAGTGCCTTCATAACCCCCATATAGAGCCCTAATTTACATTTCTAATTAACGTTGGTATTTCTTGGCATCTATCCGTGGTTTCCACACAGTGACACAAAAATAGCCATGGCTTACACCGTAATGAGACGTTATTACCTGATTTATTATTAGTCCAAAACACGAAAAATCCCCAGAAAGACCCTCCAGTCACGGCTCCCGTTATGCATGGCCCAATTAAACGACGCTTGTTCTTGACACAGTAGATGTTCCTCTCTCTAGCAAAGGTAAAACCATTCATCAATATTGCTGGTGATTGGAGAAAAAGCCCCTTAAAAATGATAAAAATTTAGCGATATGAAAATTCTGCTTTTCTTGGTTCTGATAACCCCCTAGTACACCCTCTTAACTTTGATGCTTGATCTTGAACTTTTGGTCAATGAAGCTCTAGAAACCATGCTATATGGAAATATAAGATTTATGTTCATATATTTATTGTAACTATCAGGGTGGGCATTGTAATTTCAGTAATTTTTAACCATAAATTGTTCGATTTTTGAGGGTCTTCGAGGGGGGTCCCAGAACGCCATAACGAAAAATAGCTGGGGGGTTTTAATTATATGGCTGTTCATAGTTCCCCATACCTATCACACATACAAAGTTTGAGTCGATTTGGCAGACCCCCATCTTCCCACCTCTGCCTGGTTTTGCCTGGATTTCTCGTGCAATGACTCTTAAGTTTCCAAACTTTCTGTGCCAAGTTTATTTAGAGTGTATCATTTATAATTGATTTCATAGTCAGGTCTAATGCAACATCACACCATAGCTGTAAAAATCTTGGTGAAAACATTTCAAAACACGATAGCAGCTAAACATTACAGACATGGAGAAGGAAGCAGTTGTGATTTACTATATCATGCAGGTATGAACCTTGTACATTCAAAACTGTCGTACAGACTGGTTACAGCAATGAATACAGTAAATACATTTAAGTTTGCGTGGTTTTTATTTCGCACTAAGTCGCAAATGGAGTGTTTGCGGTGGTTTTAAGTTTGCGGCAGTATTGGACAAAAATGTTTGTGGTGGTTTTAAGTTCGCAGTGAAACGGTCACCGCGAACACAGCGAACATAAATCCACCGCAAACATTTCTGTATTTCCAGTATGTTACAAGTGTCAGGGCTCAAAATACATGACTGTGCACCACTAGGTCCTGCATAAAATCATTTTCCATGTGAAATTAGAGTTCTGCAGGTGCAAAACGTATTTTCTATGTCTAGCTGCACCAAACCTGCACCAGTCCAGGGCCTGGGGTAGAAGTGGATTTTTGTTTACTGCACTGAACTGTTACCCCTGTAAATTGCCACAGAATTGAATTATTTTCCCCCTCAAATCTCCTTTCCCAGTGGTGTAGGTAGAACTTGTCTGTTGCGGGTAGTTTGTGTTCCATGTACAGTCAAACCTGTCTATAGCGGTCACTCAAGGGACTGGCCAAAACTGGCCGCTATGTACAGGTGGCCGCTATGGAGAAAAGGTCAATTAATTGATCTCGAGGGACACATGTTTTCAGTACCAACTGAGATACATTTATTCACCGCACAGTACACATGTAAACATTGCATAGGTAAGTCACATTTTAGAGGTTCGTTTGTTGTTCTTTTACTTCTATTATTGGCTTAAAAAGAAGTATTGTATCTGCCAACTCCAAAACCCATGGCTTGCTCGAGCTTCATGTCTGAACAGACCAGCATCGCCTACTCTTGATCCTTCGCGACTGCTTCGCTGCCGGCACACGCGTCACCAATGAGTTTTAATCATATGAAACAAAGTCCTTCGCAGCAAAATGCCACCTAGTTAGTTAAGAACAAAATACATGTTGCTCAGTTGCCACTTACTGTTCGTTTTCGACCGTTTTCAAACAAAAAATCGCGGCGACAGTTTCCCTTAGTCTGTTGTTGTTTATCAGCTTCTACCATTATGCTAATAGGGTACTCAGAAGAAGGTCGCTCTTTTGATGGCTTTTTTTTCTGTTCAGAAAATTGCAATAGCCCAAATTTTACATCATATTGATATTATTTATATTTATTTTGAAGCTTTTGGTAAAATAATCATCCTCAGTGATACTTTGCAGCAAAATAAATTTAGCATATTATACCTCCGTAACAGTGGTGTCTTCCGTTGACCTTTATGCTGGTGACTATCAGCGCCATTTTGAACATCGCGCGAAACACGTTTTGAGCTCAAATTATTTTGGCTGAATTCCCGGGGAAAACGGAAATTGGGCCGGCATTCAAACATTTCGCGAAATTACTGCATCAGGTACATGTGCGGGTTGTATTTTTCAGGTACATGTAAGATTTGTCCGGTCGAAATGCACAGAAATTGTCAATTTTGCCACGATGTACAAACGCAAGCCATGTGAAGAAAATCATACTTGACTTCGCGTCAAACCATGGAATTTCTAACAAAGATAAAACATTCTGGTTTTCTTTATTATTATCCTATCCAGTTGAGTCCACATAAATTTGATTACTGCGTGAAAAAATGAAGATTTTGAACCCGGCGTGCGGTGGCGATGCGGCTTCTACCAGCGCGCAGCGACCGTTACCGACAGTGTTACTGTACTCGCGGGACCGAAAATCGTCTGGCCGCGACCGCGTTGGACAGGTGGCCGCTATAGCCTAATTCTTAATGCTTATGTCAATGGGAAAAATCCAAGGGACCGACAAAAAGTGACCACTATGGGCAGGTGGCCGCTATGCAAAGGTGACCGCTAATACAGGTTTGACTGCATCTGTATTATTGGCATTATCTTACCCAAGTGGCATATTGCCCAACATGTTCAGATGCAGCAGTTGTGTAAGTGAACTTTGAACTGACCTTGCCTTGCATCTTGCCCCCGAATGTTGATCTTGCATGATACAGCTGTACCACCACATCTCCTGTCAGCAGTAAGTTCACAGGGATCACAACACGACCATCTTCAATGGAGAAACCACTGCACAGGACAAACATTAACTTCTGTCAGCATGGAGCAATGGTTTACTGATTTTGTGGCATCATTCAATCTACACTTACATCCCATCAGGGCCCAAAATACCTCCTTAACTGCAGGTTAGTGCAGGTAAAATTGAGTTATGGCCCTTGATAAAACTAGCCCGCAACATGAGCTACCATACATTGTACATGTATGGCATGTACAGTACCGATCTCGTCATAGTTAACAAGGCGGCACGTCATTGACGGGTCAAAAAGTCGTTATTCAGAAGCCGTCAGACATCCGTCAGAATCCCGACATATAAACTCTGACTGATGCACAGCTCCTATTTTGGGTGCACAAAAGTGCACAATTCATGCACCCAGTATTTGGAGCCCTTTGTTTTTTGACAGACTAATGCCAAGGGTCCAGCTGAGTACTGTACAGGCTGTTTTTTGGGCACTTTCAAGGGGAGGAACTCCCTATGGATGCCGGGCTATTTTGGCACTCGCACGAACCCCGGCTGATTTTCATTTGGAGTAACCACTGCATGGGAGAGACATTAAGGTGTACTGTTGATAATTAGGTTACGAGCACTTTTTTGCCTCTTGTGCACCCATGATCAACTTGTTTTAATGTGCTTGAAACACAAATCTCCATCGAAAAAGATATCATTAACACAGTTTGTTCTTTCAATGTGTTGTCTGAAATAAACGTAAAAACTATCAAAACAGTGATGTCATGTTGGCGTAACGGTTAGAGTGTTTGGCCCTGAACACAGAGGTTCTGGGTTTGAATCCCGACATACCATCTACGTTGTACCCTTGGGAAAGGCACTTAACAAGTCTTTCCTCACTCCAACCAGGTGTAAATGGGTACCTGACTTTGGTTAGGGAGGTAAAATGCGGCGGACGGAAAGGGATGGGCTTCACCTCCCAATACCGTGCCAGTGGATAACAACCCACTGCCCATTCAAAAAGGCTATGGGACTACCTCTAGCTTTTGCCAAAACCAAACCTACATGCATCTGGACAGTCATGTTCAATGGAGTGTCAATTGTAATGGATGATACACAAGTAGAAGTGATATAAAAAGTAATATCATGCTGTAAATAGCACATCATTTTCAAGTTAGATTTCTCAGAACGCTGTTCGACATTAGACACTGTAATAAGACTATAACGGTACCTCATTTTTTCATACTCCTCTGAGGTGGTGAGAATCCTGTCGTCCCCGACATACACCTCACAGAACGGCCGGCAGCCAGTTCTCTGCTTGTTAAACAGGGGAACTGGTTTCATCACCACAGCCTTCAGCATGACTGGCCTGCTGTGGGGAAGGACTGCCTTGTCCCCCATCATATCACAAACATACTCAATGTACCTGAACAAGGTCACAGACAAATAAACACATCATCAGTAATGGCTCCACCCCTGAGGCATCGCCAAAAGCTGGGTGACTATTGATGATAAAACAGTTACTGAAGATAGGGACAAAAGATGTTGTAACAGGAGACAGGCGACTTCATTATACATTCTACCACGTCTGTAATATGAGATACAAAGAAGACAACAAGATTTTTTTTCTGTCATTAATTTTGTATTTGGTTACACATGTACATATAACATACAAAATCTTTGTTGAATAGTACAATCATCATTATTGTAACTGATGATAGTTCATATAAATGTACAATTGTCTTAGTCTTAAATGATACTGGACCAAACCCGCTGTGGGGCGTCGTGTCTAGGGTAGGCGAGGTGCATGGCTAAGTGCGGCCCGTGGTAGAAGTGGCATGTATGCATTGTATGCATGCCTGTCCTAAAATACAAACTACATGACATTGACAAAGACAGCTACATGTAGTATGATGTACATGTAAGAGATGATGACATCGCTAACAGTGTCTTGACTGTGCCATGTTCAGTTTAGACACACTAGGGTAAGGTGCTGTGGGACTCCCGCGGGATATGCCTCTAGTATACCTCACAGGATGATGACTCATGACAAGGAAAACAAAAGTTAAGTGATATGGAGATATGGAAACCAGAAGTTCTGCTGCAGTTACAAGCCACCGGGTAAATCAAGTAAATCTTATGGATGACACTAGCACGCAGATTGATTTTTGCCTGATTTTGAGTCAGATGAAGTAACTAAATGTCATGCGGTTTGAGTAGACTATTGTCTGTCTAGATCTGTTGAAGACAGAATAAAAAGACGGGGGATTTCTGAGGCACGGCAATTCAGGCAGACAGTCAGGACAGCAATAGCGGAGAGAACTTCAGTTGAAACAAAGTGAGCAAAGCCAGCATACCAGTAATATGTAGTCACAGTCAGTCTGTCTCATGACTCAGAAGACTCCCGTACAAACCTTGTGCCTGCGTTCTTGATGATTGTGCAATACAAACCCAGATCTCTCTCTCTATATACAGTGTAAATCTACAATGATTTTGATGTTGTTGAGTTAATGTTAATATAAGTTACTGTTTTATTGAATACAGGGATAAAAGACTTGTTGGTTGTAATACCATGTTTTATCGCTTCAATTCTTTTTAACATGCTTTTTGGTATTCAAGTTTGAAAATGTGAATATCTTGTTTTTTTGCCCGCCTTTTTTTTTTCGCCTGCGCACACTAAATTTGGAGTCTGCCGAGGATGTCATCCATAAAAATTACTTGCTGTGGCCTTCTGGATGATTACTTACCTCTTATGGCAAGGACCTATGCCAGGAGGAGCCCTCCTCATACTGAACATGTAGAGAGCCGGCTCTGGGGAGGTGAACAGCTTACAGAAGGCCAGGAAAGCACACACAACAGTCGCTGAAGAAACTTTCCCATCCTGAAATCAAAAATATTTCCGTCGTCAGGCTATGGCGGAGTGTTTCCATGGAATCATGCTCCAGGTAAACCAAAACAAGTATTTCTAACTTACAAAATATAACCTCTTGGCAGCAACAGAGAATACTGCTGGAAAATTCTGCCTGCCTTTTAATCAAATTTTTACTGAACTAAGTTACAGCTGAAGACTGCATGCTTCGGTGATTTCTGTATAAAATAATTATTGTTGTTCTACTAAATCTACTTCTCTTTTGCTTTGGTTAGAGGATTTGCTCGGAAGTGCTCGGAAAAATATGAACTTGTAAGCAACTGAACATAATATTATCAAACAACAATACAAACATTTTGTATGTTTCATCTATCTAAAATACAATCAAACTTAGATTTATTGACCAGCATGCACACATTGTGAAATGTAACTTCTAGAATTCTCAGTGCAGGCAACTATCAAACAGGTTCCTACCCAGGGGTTTTTCTAGAAAAATTGAACAAGGGGGAACACACTCATGCGAGGGAGCGAAGCGACCAAGGGGGGGGGATGGTGCGGAAGGGGGGTTCCCCCCCCCCCGCCGCTCTGCGGAGCTTTTGCAAAAATAAGGTACAATTGGGCCATTCAGAGGCTTTGTGAAGGACCATTTATGCTCCCTCCTGAAGTAAGGGCAAAGTCACTTAAAACATTACAGACTCTATATGAAACATACCTGGACCTAAACAAATTCTTAAACATAGTTACCTGTGATTGATGACAGACACAGGATGACAGACACAGTTAACAGAATTTTTATTTAGACTTCAGGTATCTTATGCTCAGAACCCATGCTTTCAAGAGAATCTCAAATCAAACATGGTGCTTACACTTTTCAATGAATGTTTTCATCTTTTCCAGTGATTCTCTTCTTATCTTAGTGGTAGGAATAACAAGTTTTCAGAAACAAAATAAGTCAAAAAGTAATACACAGTCACATCTTGAGACTTGGTATTCATACATGTAAGTCAAGTCTACAGGTTCAAGGCATTAACAGTTAACAGAATGTTTATCTAGACTTCTTCAGACACGTTTTCAGAAACAAAATAAGTCAAAAAGTAATACAAAGTCACACTGCAGTGCCTGACATCTTTATCTTTAACTTGAGTGAATAGTGTCTGTGAGGTAGTGGCATACAAGGTGATTAGATGAGGATTTTTCTGTTCCTCAGGCCCCCCCAACGCTCCACGGCCTCATCAAAGTTAAAGTCGCTGATGTCGGGCCCCTCAATTCTCACCATAAGCAGGTGGTTGAGGTTTGCATCGGTGAGTTGGGACCGGAGCCTGGTCTTCACCCTCTTAAGGCACGAGAACGCCCGCTCACAATCTGCCGTGTGAGCGGGGATGACCATCATTCTGTTGTAGAGCCCCTTGATGTTTGGGTACTGGCAGGACAGGGTGATGTTAGATGATACCAACTGACACATGGCTTTGGGTGTCTTGCCTTTGTAGCTTGGCAGCTGCTGCCTGAAACCAATCCACTCGTCCTTGAGCTCCCGCCTGTTGATGGGGTAGGCCCCCTCTGAGTAGAACTCGGACAACGTGTTTATACTCTCCCACCCGTAGTCTCCCGTCATGGTTTCCGGCAAGTGGGCAGGATCCAGGATGCTGAAAGCGCTCAACAACTCCATCTGGGGGAAGCATTCCTCCAAGTTGTCGATGATGTTGTCGACAAAGTTCCGTCGGAGTGCTGCAAACTCTTGCCTCTGCTTAGGGGAATCCTGGATCTCCAGATCATGTAGTCTACCCTGACGACCTAGGTCATGGTCCAGTTCCTCCAGTCTGCCTCCTACAATGGGCGCGTCTCTTGCCTCCCTCACAATCTTCTTCTTTGCCTCCACTGTAGTTTGGACTTCAGTCAAGTCCAGACTCTTCTGCTGAAAAATCTTGCTGAGCGAAGATATCTGCGGCAGGACGTCACACAAGAGATACAGAGTGGCGATGGCCTTGTACGTGTGTAGCCATCCCCAAAGTGCCGTTGCCATCACAACACCTTTGTTCATTTCTGAATTTAGGTGTACCAGAACACTGCGTATGGAGCGATAAAGTGCTGAGGTTGCAGAGTCATGGCTCAGCCACCTGACATCTTTCGGCTGCTTCATCTTCAGCTGAAGATCATTAAGTACTTCCTGTAAAGACAAACATAGTTTAAGAATTCACAGTTCCTCAGATAGAAAAAGAGAAACAAGAAATTCAAACATCATCAAAATTGATCATCTTTTTACAGCTACAGGTCAGTATAAATCTAATTCTATGAAAAGATACAAATACATGTTGCTCCCATATCAAGAGAAATACTAAGTTGACTAACACTGTACCTGTATCTCTTTCAGCCCTTCACTTCTGACAGAACTGTTGTTGTAGAACAAGAACAGCGAGAGGAGGTTGGGCTTGAAAGTCTCCCCGATGTATTTCACCCGACCTCCAGCTTGCCCAATAGCCAGGGCAGCACGATGCGCCACACAGTGGATGTTGATCATCGTTTGATTGTCGACTTTCAGGAGAGTGGCCACGCCGCCTTTTCGTCCTGGAGAGAAATATTAGAACAATAATTGTATCACATTTCCTTGTTTAAGTAATCTATTAAACCATATCCACACATCACTTGAGGTGTCATAATGCTAAATGATTTGATAGATAATGGAATGCAGGATGTATTGAAGCTCATGTACACACTACAAACTCACCTATCATACAGGCAGCTCCATCTGAGCCGAAACCTGCAACTTTCTGTAGAGACAGATCCTTCCCTTCAAGGTGCTGCATAAGCGCATTCTTGATGGTGAGTGCTTTTCCATCCTTCAATGGGACAACTTTCAGGAACTTGACCTGCAGCTTGCCAGCACCATCTATGCATCTGCAGCAGGCATAGGGCAAAAAAGGGAAGAATAATCAAATATCACATACAAAGTTATTACATGTTACATGCCACATACAATTTTACAATTACATCATAGCAATGTATTGATAAACATTGACTTCAGCTGTAACATACCTGCAGTAGAGGACGAGTTCATTTGTAGTTGAAATGTCGACCGTCTCGTCGCACATGAGCCCCAAAAAGGGACTGTCCCTGACCGTCGCCAGAGTCTGCTCCTCAACGAGGGCTCCAATAACCGCTAGGAACTCCTTGGCGATGGTGCTGCTTGTGTAGGTGGCATTGGATCCCACATGTAGAGGGCGGAGGACTTCACAACCTGTTTGTTTTTTTCAGAAGAAAGTCATCAAAGTTTGGAATGGAGAAATTAAACCATCAAATTTCCTATGTAACAGCATATCGTAGCAGCAGAACAATAATCTATTTCCACATGTAAGCATTTGCCCTTACCTAACTCTGATTCAGCAAACTTGATCATGTCTTTAAAGTTCGTTGTGTGGGGTATTTCTTTCTTTGCAAGATGATATACAAGTTTCATGGCTGCTTTGACGGCTTCCTCGATTCATGGAAACCTGTGTAGGAAGATAATTATAAGTAAAAGCTGTGAAAACCTTATGGGTGAATTAAATTGGGTTTTGAAATCAGGAATATTTAATATGGAATGCAAAAACAGCTTGAATATGAATTTAATTGACATACCGTTTTGGCCAAAGCCTGTCTGATTCCACCGTTCACCTCCGCAGCCAAGCGGTCCTCATCTTTGAGACAGGCTTTCGTGTGCTGCTCCGACGTGTGATGGGTTACCACCTTGTCCAACCGCAGGCAGGTGGCTGGATACACGCTCCATATGTACTCCCCATTCCGCTGAGGCTGTCTGTGCCTCTTGCAGATGGTGCACATCATCCCCGTCCGGTTATTCACCGGATACAGCCACGTGTATGGCTTCTGTGCCCACTCGTCGTCGTAGCCCACACGATGCCCCGAGTTCTTCTTCCTGAAATTTTGTGTTGAGGGTGAAATTACAAATTTGGTCTACAAAGTTGGGTAAACCACCAAAAAAAAGAGGGAGGGAGTCTTCCCTATAGAACAGATGTCCATTACCTTCATATTGACCTTGGATCTTGGTCTACATGGTGGTTCTACAATTTTCCATAATTTGAAACTTCTAACAGGAAATAATAAACATTGACCAGAAAAATAATAACAATCACTGATAAAACCCAGTGATGGATAAGAAAAGCTATTGTATCCTTCATCACTGACATTGAAAACAAAATTTCACTTTGTTTTAGAATTTGGTGTAGGCTGCTATGTAAACACACAAACCACTGACATTCATGGCCAAATTTTTTGCTTTGGTTGACATTGATAGCAAAAAAAATACAAACAAGTCAAGTTATTAACAGTTACATTACAACTTACAAGCAGTAGTAACTTACTTGAACTTTTGTTTTAACTTCTTCCTTTTCTCCTCCTGCTCTTCAAAGGAACATTCATTTCCTTCATTTTTTCCGTCCATCTGGCTGTCATCCTTTTCTCCGTCCATCTGGGTTTCATCTGGCACGGATTCCCCGCAGGCCTCGTCTCCCGCGCTTTCGGGGGCAGCGACCACGCTAGGCGCGGGCGCCTCTTCCAAAGACACCCCGGATCCCTCGCCGGCGATCGTCCCTTCAATGGATCCGATCTCGCTTTCGGCGCCATCTTTCTCGGCTTTCTGACGGCAAAAAGACGTGATCTTCCTCTGCCCCGGGCAATCCTTGTCTTTCTTGCGCTTCTTGTTGCGGCACGACATTTTTAAAAGGCTGAATGCTTCGTAAACAAATGCCGAGATCGTCCGGCTCTCAAACCTCCCGCGCTAGGGTGAAAGGTCACGACGGCGAGATTCTCGTCCTAAGTCAGGTGACCCCATAGATAAAGATATAGGCCACGCGAGACTTCGCATTTCAAAACAAAAATGGCGGCGTGAAAAGGCAAGGCGAGTCGGAACAACAACAGAGCATGGGAGCTGCGTGAAATAAGACAATTGTACGCCTTTTTACTGTCATTTTGTCGCGGTTTTCGTATCTGTGGAAAATTTACGCTGTTTAATACTAACAGGCATGTTATTTTCTGGCATCAATTGGACGAATCTATGGAAGAAAGTTACCGATCGCTGAGGGAAGGCTGTATGCTGGGACTAAATTTTTCCGTCACTAAACTAAAATCTGAATTTCGACAAGGGGGCGCTGGGCTGAAACAAGAGGCCACATGCAAATAAAGACCTAACTTGCATAAATTATATCAGTAGTGTTGATCACCTTCTCTGCCCAAATAACACACATTGTCCTACTTGTCCAATGTATGAAAGTCTTATCCTCACAAAAAAGGAGTGTACCATTTCCTCATAAATAATGTAAATGAAGCCCTAATATGCAAGATTAATGTCTAATAATGGCCACATTTACTTAACTTCCAAATGATGCAAGAATGAAATCCCCCATCTATGGATTTATAGTATTTTGTCATTAATTATGCAAATTAGGTATCGATATTCATCTCTTTCTCAGTTACATATGTCATGTGTTTGAGAGTCCTATAATGCTATGCAGCTGATTTATAAACTTTCCTCATTAATCATGCAAATTAGATATTGATCTACATAATTGGCATATTACTTAAGCTGTCTACATACCAAAAATCATGACCATCCCTTCTTGCGTTTTTCTCTTTCAATGTTTGAGACAAATTCAGCTTCCGTAGTTCAAAAAAAGACGCTAGGGGGTCCAAATCTACAGGACCTATTTTGCCAAAAGAGAGCTATCCACCACTAAAAAATGATGACCATAGCATGTTCAGAACACGAGATTTCAAAAGCGAAAGTTCCCCTGCAGTACCATAGAAAGTCGATAAGGGGCCTAAAATCCAATCATTTCAAGGTCTAACAAAGACCTACCCACCTATTAAATATGAAGACAATCTATCCAGGCAATTCTTGAGTTATCGTCCCGTAGACTTTTACATTCCTGTACAATTCCTAGAATTCTTGCAAACTGCACACAATATATATTAGGCGCGCCCCTGAGGCGTCGCCAAAAATTAGATAAAAGCAACAGCTCTCATTTCATTTCACCTGTCCAGTCTAGCCAGACCACTGCTGACGTGAAGTTGTAGAAGGTCTACAGTAACTCACCAAACAATGGAGAACACAGATGTTCCTGGGATCCTGTCTCAGCCACTGCTGCATGTTCTTGCAGATGGCAAATAAGTTGGACAAGGACGGGGCACGCTTGGGCGGCCAGCCACACTCCGACACCTGAAAGTCAGGGGATAAGTCTTTATCTTAATTCTTTCTGATAAAGTTAAATGGGTACCTGACTTTGGTTAAAGGTAAAAGGCGGTGGAAGGAGATGGGCTCTGATTACAACCCACTGTCCCTACGGCCTCAGAAAGGTTATGTGACAACCTTTATCTTTTACCTTGTGATGAAACATACATGCGTATGTAGAACCTACCCTGTTGTGGAACTTGTGATGTCTGTACGTGCGCTGTGACAGGTTATACACAGCGTAGCGCCCCGTGTGTCTGGAGTCCAGGTACAGCCTGATCTCCTCCAGGTTGTTTTTATAAGTGGCTTCAATGCCCTCTGCTGGGAACGACATTACTGGGGAAATAGATTTGCAAAAAAAAGGTTAGTTTAATTTGATGGGTGTGTTTTAGTCCAATAATAGCTCTTATGTCATGCCTGGGCCTGATACAGGTGTTCCGGACCGTGTGATAACTATCCGTATCACATGAGGTTCTAGAGTTGTATCACACGGGCTTCCATAGAATATTTAGAATGCATTTCGAGCGCGCCGGTTGCGCGCCGTCGAAAATTCGAATACCGGATTCGGAGGTTGGAATCAATGTTGTTACAGTTTTTTGTTCGAGGACACGGGTGGGTATGACATAAATAAAATACAACACGGTGTATTCCGCATCACCCTCGGTCCCAGCCCTCCCGCAGGTCGGATCTCTTTATATAGCATAACTGCTACAATTCTACTGCTTAGTTTCACTGCAGTTGTCCAATTTAATGCCTGACTACACGTAGCTCTTCTGTATCTGATCTATATAGCCAGTACAACCGCCATTAGGTGTAACACACCAGCTTCGCAGGCACGCGGCGCGGCAGCAGCTGGTCATATTACACCGAACGGTCTGTTTCACCTAGACTTTGCATATCTGACTGCAACCGTTCTTTAAAGCTACTTAGTGAGGAAGCTCCTACAGTTCTTGATGACAACAAGTTCCATTCTACTATGGTTCTCGGAAAATACAAATTTTTGAACACATCAATCCTTGGCTGATAACTCCGGTACTTAAAAGCAATTGACTATTTCTAGTCCTCTTCAGAGCTGGCATTAGATACTTATCAGTCGGTACGTCCACAAGTTTATTAGTCATTTTGTACATTATGCACAGTCTGGACGTTGTTCTTCTGTATTCAAGTGACATCCATTGCAGATCTGCTTTCAATTTGGTGACACTAGCACCCCTGTCATAGTTGTTCGTGCAGAATCTGGCTGCTTGGTTCTGTACCCTCTCCAGTTTATCTTTATCCTTCTTTGTGTATGGATCCCAAACTGTTGCAGCATATTCAAGGTTTGGTCTTGCTAGAGACGTGTACGCAAGTGATTTTACCTTTGCTGGGCATGCCCACAAATTACGTTTGATCACCCCCAATGTCTGTTTAGCCTTAGTTGTTACTTTGTTAATATGGGTGCTCCACTTCAACCCAGTTGTGAACATAATGCCTAGGTACGGGTGGCTCTTTGCTGTTGCTAGAGCCTGTCCACAGAACTAGTAGGTGGTTACAATTGGGGTTCGTTCGTTTGTTATGTGCGCATGATGTAACATTTTTCCGGATTAAACTGCATGAGCCATTTGCTTTGCCATTCTTCGAGTGTGTTCAAATCTTCTTGTAAAAGCTGTGAATCACTCTGTGTAGACGTTACTCTATATATAACAGACAGTCATCGGCAAATAACCTCACATTTGAATCAAGCTGGTCTGGTAAGTCGTTTATGTACAGGAGGAAGAGTAATGGTCCCAGAACAGTTCCTTGTGGTACGCCCGACGCAACTCTAACTGGAGCTGAGGCCTTGCCTTCTACCACTATCGTCTGCTCCTTATTGGTCAAGAAAGCCTTCAACCAACTTAGTGTACATAGTGCCTTGAATTCCATAGTGCTCCAGTTTTGAGATGAGTCTGCTATGTGGGACTTTCTCGAAAGCTTTAGTAAAATCAAGTATGGCTAGATCTACCTGTTTTTTACTGTTCAGTGCGCCAGCTATGTCGTGAACTGTCAATATAAGCTGTGTTTCTATGGATCGCTTTGCTCTGAATCCATGTTGGTAGTCAGTCAATATGTTGTAACTTTCTAAGTGCTTCATGACATGGCTATGGATAATGTGTTCAAGTAGTTTGCAGGATATACAGGTCAGTGAGACAGGTCAGTAGTTGCGGGGGACCGCTCTATATATATCTCCCTTTTTAAAAATGGCACATATATTTGCTTCCCTCCAGTCTTTGGGAATTTCTCCTGTGTCTAGCGAGTGTTGGAAAATATTGGTTACCACAGGTGCTATTTTGGTGGCTGTCATTCTGAGGAACCAAGGTGGTATTTGGTCTGGACCAGATGCTTTAGATGGATTGAAACCTTGAAGCATTTTTTCGACACCATCAGGGGAAATCTCTATGTGTTCCATGGGAACTCTAATGACTAAATAAACCAAAAATGGAATATTCTTTTGGAAAATCATTGCAAAATTTCCATGTCCTACATCAAAAGTTCTCTTTATCAAGTACATTTGGTCACCACTGATAAACAATAAGAAAAAGAATAGTATGTACACATAATCTATCTACAGAGGTTCTGGGTTTGAATCCCATGACATGCCACAAATGTTGGCAGCCCGTGGGAAAGTAGTTTGCACCAACGGTGCTTAACACAACTTTTCTCATTCCAAACAGGTGTAAAAATGGCTACCTGACTTCAGTTGGGGAGGTACATTATGTAAAAGGCAGTGGAAGGAGAGGGATTGGCTTCACCTTCTAATACCGTGGCCTTGACACAGTGGATAACAACCCACTTCCAGTACAGCCTCAAAAAGGCTATGGACTACTTTTACCTTTTTTTAATGATACATGTACACACACATCACATACATCCAGTGGAGAGCATTACTGGTGCCAATGAGGTGATAGGTAGGGGCCATACTGAGAACCTAGGTACAAATGTAAGTCTATAGATATGATGTTGATATCTTACCTATGAGTCTAGATGTGACATAGGTCAAATCCATGTCAGTCCTTGTGTAGCTGTAAAAATGAACATGTCAGACAGTTATAATGCAAGATATTATTATTGATAAGTAGAATGGACAAATAAAAAGAAGTTGTCATATACATATATCAACAAGCCCCAAAATATATAAAGTAACGTCATAGTCAACAAGGTGGCACGTCATAGACTGGTCAGCGGTTGGTCAGGTACTAGAGAGTCAGTTACGTCTAAGCCTGATCATGACTGATCACTGTAAGTGTTAATGAGATGGGGTCATGTTTCAGGTTGTTTTGCAACCTAACAAGACCATAGAAATTTGTCACCTCCTGAGGCAACTGCTTGTGTTGGGATGTTGCCCATAATACCATCGTTGAAGTCCACAACTTAGCAACCAGCAGCAATCGGACATGTGATTCACTATGTCTGTGATTTACGCATGTTTGAGTAAATGAGTGCTCAGAGACAGGACAATGACTGGAAAATAACTGGTCAGAAACGCGACAATAACTGGTCAGAGATGCGACAACGCTGACAATATTAACTGTAACCGACAGCACTGTAGTGTACCCAAGCTCATTGTGTGTAACATTACAATTCAGACATGATAAGACTCACTTGGCCATGGACTGCATGACCTTGCTTGAAGTGTCTTTCAGGTTTTTGAGGAAACTCCCTGCCCCACCCTTCATCTTGTCCAATAGGGCATTTCCAGATGCACCTTCCAAATCCCCTTGGCTGCCATGGCTTGGAGAGTCTGAGAATTGGAGGCACAATAAAATATTAAGTCTCTCAAATAGGACATTCCTTCCTCGGATAGGACGTTAAATGGAGGTCCTGTGTTTGAGGATAGCCACATCTTGAGCACGTTAAAGATCCCACCACAATTATCGAAAAGAGTATGGGTTCTTCCCGGTGTGAGTGGATCAAATAAATCTGTACAAATATGCAGCTTGTACTCTTCAGTACAAACCTAGTGTGTTATGCCACGAGCGCAGTTTACCAGGACCACATACAATACAATACAATACAATACAATACAATATAAACATTAACAATTTCACAGGCACTGCAGCAATGTCAGAAAATGAGGCCACCATCATGTTTGTTATCAGACACAAAAATCCATACAATACCAGACTTTAGTCACAAATTGCCAATATTATGTATTCCAACATATACAGCTTGTATCTTCACAAGTTTCAGGCTACACAATCCTCTGCACCAGTCTGTTTGTTACACCAAAGGCCAGAAATATCATGACCTTGAGCCTTTGATGTTTTCTCTGGGGTCAACAATAAGATAACATTGTAACTAACTCAAAACTGATATGGCTTGTGCATTATTCTGCAGAACTGACACATAACACAAGTTTATGTGAATTGGCCTATAGACAAGATGGTGAAACAGAATAACAACATGGTACTTAAATGTGATTACCAAAATGTCTTGCTTGACTCTCTTCAGGCGTTCTGTCGGAGGTTTGAGGTGCCCGGGTCTCAGCCAGCTGGAAGGTAAGAATGAAACATGGCTGATCAGAGAGAGGAAAACCATTCCAACCAGAGTATCAGTCAAAATCTGCTGCACTTAAATTTACAGGTTGAATAGCAATACTGTTGGGTTTGTGAATAAATAAAATAAACTTCACACTACTAACACTGGGAAGAATTGGGACTTGCGTGTACCCAAATTTTGTCTACTGCTACTTCCAGGACGTGACGTTGGAGACATGTGACTGCAACAACGGGTCGTAAGTGCCAGATAACCTGTGTCGCCCCCCGTCTCTATTCAATGTCTGATGGTGGGCTTGAATGACACAGGTTATCTGGCACTTACAACCTGTTGTTGCAGTCACATGTCCCTATAACAGGTTCCATAAACGATTCTTAGCATACTTTTCACCAGATCAGACAGGTACAGAAACAGTGCTATAACTTACCTGTCTTCTGAACACCATTTCATAATGTGTAATTTGTCGTGCTCACACCTATTGCTGACTGTATTATTCACTGTTGTTTTTTATACTAGTTTGGATAAGTGTGCTCTTAATATTTCTGCTTTTGCAATACATGTTTTGTATGATTATCCCAGTTTTCTCTCTTTGTATGATTCTAACTTGCAAATTTTAAGACTGCATAATTCAGCCAGTTGTACAATATGGTATCATTGGCTGCTATGTTGTTTAAGGTTTCTTACATGTATGTGTCAATCTGTGAATATGCCATTTATTAATCATTAATCAACATAACATCCTGGAAGTAGCAGTAGATGGGTCCATTCCATGAACAAGGCTGACGGAGTCAAAAATCTAGGTACAGTCAAACCTGCCCAAGGCGACCACCCGGCGGACCGAGCAAAAACGGTCGCGATGGACAGGTGGTCGCCATGAAGAGGATTCTACTCACATGTTTCCAGGTCGAGGTTTTCAAACACAGTACGTAAATGGATGGAAAATTATGTGAATTTAGACAGCATGACCCCCACCAGGTTCAATTCTGATTGACAGGAAGATCCTAAAAAAATTGGTTATCGATGTAATAATTGTATACCGCTAAGTTACATCGTGTACAAATTTTCGTCATAATTTTTACTACAAAACAATGGTTGCCTCGATGATCTCGCAGCGCCCTCCCGCATTCACATTTTACATTAAATAGTACACACACACACGCACATCATCGAAGTTTTAACGACTAAGACAGATCCCTAGAAAACGCCTGCTGGTCCCAGCCTTTTTTGGGGCGCCGACCGCTGGATGAAAAGGTCAAAAAGTTTTCGATCTGACAACTAAAGATGAAAACGGAACGGTGATTTCGTCGCGCCGCGCCGCCAAGCTCTGTGCGACCGCATCAAAAGGTAAGTCAGTGCAGCAGAACGCACAGCGTCCAATAAAGGTTTGTGAGATTCATGGGAACAAAAAGAAAATAAGAATTTTAATTTTCACCAATAACTAGAGTATTCGTAAATAGTCATACACAAAAGCATCGTGTTTTAGAAAAGTCAGCGCTACGCCAAATCTGGGCCGCCCCAAATCCAAGATGGCGTCGGGACCAAGGAACAACATTTCTCGCCCGATGTTTTGCCCACCGCGAAGTCATTTTTCGGCGAATTTTGCAAGACATAGACACATTTTTGTTGAAAATACAAGAAATAGATAATAATTTCTGTGAAATCTGCCTTTTGACGCCATGCACTACGTATTCTTTTTTAAAATTGAGTTTAAACGGAACTGAGTTTGCGTTAAACTATAAGATTACGATAGGCACAACAACATCACAAACATTTGTCTTTACAATGTTTATAGGGGGAACGTTTTATTAAAACACTTCATGGAGGAATCGATGCTATAACATTGCTATTCCATATATTTTTGTCCTTATTTTTATCCTTTACAGTCTTGAAAACATTTCCTTGAAATCCGACAGCAAAATGATCTGATGTCACCACACGCTTAAAAATTAGGCGGCCGCCATGGGCAGGGATTGTGCTCGTGCGGTCCCAATTCGTGGCGGTCGCGGTCACGTTGGACGGGTGGTCGCCTTGGGCAGGCAGCTTAATGCTTGTGCCTATGGGGAAAATTTTCGGGACCGAGAAAAAGCGGTCGCCATGGCCAGGTGGTCGCATTGAAAAGGTGGTCGCCTAGGCAGGTTTGACTGTATGTCCCTATTCTTCCTAAACTAAGTGTTGGTTGTGTGCGTTTCGTTTCCTTTCATAATAATGTTATCAACCAACACAGACAAAGTTTCCTGCTGCCAGGTTTGTTCAGCCCCACCTGTAGTGGAGACTTGGGGTTGATGTTACGGGCAATAGCGATCTCCTGTAGCCTCTCCACTAGTGCATTGATGTCTGGTCTTTCTGTGGGGTTGGTCTTCAACATCATGTCTGAAAAGTACATACAAAAAACTGTAAACTTAACATATAATTTACTTAACTTACATCTTTTTTCATTCCCTTATTTGCACATACATGTAAGCAATCAACATGATGACAAATTTGACTATCATATTAGTAATAAAAGAAAGAAATGTTTCTTTGTGGGCCTCTTCTCATTGAATCAACATTACAAACAGACGTTATAATATCATAGAAACAACTTCAAATTAAAGAAAGAAAATGATCACACAAAGTGCATCATAGAATTAAACTGAAAGGGCTTAAAAAACAATCAAGCAATCAACAATTTGCAAATTTTAAGATAAATTCAAGATTTCAGGCAAAAATATACTGACAACTTAATATGTACATAAGTTTTCTTCTCCATAATAAAAGTATCCTTAGCATGAGGATCAAAAACTTTAAGAGAAATCTTTTGCAACAAAAACCAAAACAGAGGAGTTGGATTAGTTCAAACGTGGCACTTTGTATGTCTAATTGTAACAGAACATGGCGGTTTTTGACTTTTGAACAACAACTAAATGTTGAGAGTTGCCTTTTTAATTTTTTTTCATATGGCAGGTATCATCTGAAAAATACGTGTAGAGGAAAATCTAACAATGAACTCACCTATCAATTCATGGAAGACGGTGTATCTGACATCCGTCTCGGGGATGGAGTATTTGGCATTCAGAATGCGCAACTTAGCAGAGTCTTCGAACGGGTGTTGACCAAAGCATAGTAAATATAGGACACAGCCGAGTGCCTAGAACAGAGGAAGAACATGTTTGTAGAACAGAGCTGTGATTGCCTGTACAACAAGAGGTCAGAGACCTCATATCTCCATGAAGTATATATCATGCAAATTAGGCCCTCATTTGTATAATTTATATTCAACCATGTTCACCTTCACATAACTTCCAAATGGCACAAGTATGAAATTCCAGTTATCTACCAATATGTAATTACAGTATTTTCTCATTAATTATACAAATTAGGTCTTCATTTGCATAACTTTTATCAATGTCCCTCTATTTCTCAGTTACATATGTTGCATTTTTCAATAGTCTTACCATTGAATGGACTCCGAGTGGGTTTATAAACTTTCCCCATCAATTATGCAAATTAGATTCTGATTTGCATTGTTACCATTTCAGTACATCAAGCATCACTTAAGCTATCCACCTATCAAAAACAAGTTTGGTTTGGTTGTTTATCCCTTTGTGGTTCGACCACTAGCTGCCAGGCCCCTGGGAACAGGCCTTCCAGCAGGGGAATATTTGCCCTAGTATGGTAACTAACAGGTATTAGCTGCCACAACATGCATGAGCCCTATAATGGAAAACACTGTAAATATAAATTTGCACCTTAATATGCACATCTCTGTCTGAGCTACCTGCATACTGAATATCATGGAAATTCAAAAGACATATTTCTGTACATACTCACTTTCAGCAAAGAGATCCTTTAAAATCTACTCTTAAGCAAAAAAAATTCTCACCAGTACCACGATGGCTAATGATGCTTTTTCATCAATTCTATTAAGCAATATTTGGAAGGCCCGGGATAGCTAGCTTTCTGGGCATTTGACAAGCTTCTAGGGCTGGTCAGTCGGGCAAGCTGCTAGGAGCATTATATACCCAGATCTACATCTACCCATGGGAACATATCACCCACAGAAAAACCGCACCAGCCCTGATCAGCACTTTCATTTGCCCTGAGTAATCAGGCCAATGGACTTGTCCAATGCTGGGATCCCAGCAATAAGGAAATTATGAATCAATCATCTATTCCAAAGTCAAAATTGTCAAAGTATATGTAGTATAATATGTACATGAGTGTCAATGACATACATGTAGTGGAGAGTACAGAAGAGGTGTATAAGACTAACCCAGATGTCCACTCTGTCATTGATGGGGTAGTTTTGATACAGGTCCAACATCTCCGGCGTGCGGTACATGGGGGTGGTGTTCCTGGTCAGCTGGAACAGATTATATACTTCTCAGCACATTCATTAAAACTGCTGGTAAAGTGAAAAGATGCTTATAACCACTGCCTGCCTTACAATAACGCACTATGTACAAAGTACCATGAACATACCGGCAAATGCCTATACAAAAAAATTGCACTTTTTCCCCATACACGTGTGTGCATCCATGTATGTACAAATGTGTAATTACAAAATTAATACACTCTGCAGCTGGTTAGCTACATCATGTAGAGCCTGTCATTATCAAATCATCTCAGCAATTTATAGGTCTTGTTTAAGATACAGAAAATTGATACATATATCAAAGGAAAAGTAATGACTGCTAAATAGCTAATTGCAAGAAGATACAAGTCAATCATAAACAAAATACATGCACAAAGTGGAGCATGGAAGAATCCCAATTGCCAAAAAAAATGACAACATAGAGAAGTGTATTTGTTCTGATGAATCTGTTATGTCGGCTGTTTTTCATAAGGCCATGCTAGTTATTGCACAATGGAACCTGTTATACATGTACATTGTATTCATGTCATACTTGGGCCATGATGACGTTTGAAACGGGTGTTCCTGACCACATGCTATTTTGGGTTATCACACAGGCTTCCATATATCTAGAATCATTCGGACACACTTTATGTGCGCCGCAGTCAAAAATTTGGATAGCTAGTTTGGAAGTTGGAATTGATGTTGTTACAATTCTTTATTTGCAGACACCAAATTTTCTCAACTCCAGGCTCATTCCACATTGAAATGTATGTTTTCTCAGGGGAGTATGACATAAACAACATACAACGCCGCGTATTCCTTTGGCATGGCTTATTCAATATTTACAGTCGCAGGTAACCATTGGTTACCGGAATTGCGCTGGAGGTTACAGTTATATATAGAGAGAGGGGTTACAGTCAGTTGTTCTAAAATCACAATTTCCATTTGGATGATTCATTTTATCTACTTGTCTACAAATTGAATCGTTATCTTCAAAAGCGTCTTTACATATGTCATTCAATACAGACGGAAGTCACGTTAAAGATATCGATACACTACATAAAGATTAAAGCATTCCTACATTTCATTAAAAAACACATTAACACATTAATCCCAAGTCATAAAGCGCATAGAACTTAAAAAAGAGGTCTGAGGCCTACAGTTGTTGACATGACTTATGTGTCCAGTTCATCTATAAGGTTGGTCATATATGGGATGGGGCTTCTTTTGTACCTGTCCGTTCAGGTTTTGTTGTGATGATCATGTTGTTCTACAGGCCTGGGGTGCCAAAGAATACATACGAATTTTACGGAATACATACAAATTTTACAGAATACATACAAATTTTACGGAATACATACGATCCATTACTAGAAACATACGATCCGTACAGAATACATACGATCCATTACGCAGAAACATACAATCCATACGGAATACATACGATCCATTACGCGGAATACATACGATCCTTACTAATTTGCTGGCCATCGCGCTAGCACGGAATCTAGCTTTGTCTTGTCCTCCTAGTTGGTCTAAGCCTACATCAGTCTTGATTTAGTGCAGTTTGAGATTCTTAGAGTTTAGCCGGATGGGATACGCCATTATTAAGCTCTTAAAAGCCAAGATATCGTACGAAGAACTGGTTAGCCCGAGTCCGCCATGTTGAATTTGCCACCGGTGTCACGTGATCCAGGCACATTTCTAAATTAGTAAGGATCGTATGTATTCCGCGTAATGGATCGTATGTATTCCGTACGGATCGTATGTTTCTGCGTAATAGATCGTATGTATTCCGTACGGATCGTATGTTCCTAGTAATGGATCGTATGTATTCCGTAAAATTTGTATGTATTCCGTAAAATTCGTATGTCTTTCGTAAAATTCATATGTATTCCGCAAAATTTGTATGTATTCTTTGGCACCCCTGTTCTAGCACAGATCTCACCGCGGTACGGAGGTAGCCAGTCTCTAAAAGTCTCTGAATGTAGCAGGCATTTCCACAGGGTGCAAAATACTTTTTTGAGCCAGGTTGCACAGTGTGCCCCAATTTCAGGTTACCCCACCTACAATTCACTGATTTCTTGAAATTACATTTAATTTTGTATGTACATAGCTTTTTACAGATATTATTGCTAGTGCTTAAATGTGGCTTTGTCTCAAAATAAAATCCAATGATAGACAATGCAAATAAAACGCCACAAGCCACAACAAACAAACTTATACAATTCATGTGAAACATGGCTATCTTTTTACTTCAAATGTATCCCTTTTCAACACCCATGGACTTTTTGCTTTTTCTGCTCTAGCAAGAGTTACCGACACACTGCAATAGGACTTGTACCTGATTGTACACTATTCTCATCCCTCACATAAAAGTACCCACCGGGCATAATTTCAAATACTAACAAAAGTACCCCCCCCCCCCGGAATAAGATTACCTAAAGTATATTTTTAATCGAAAATTGACAGGTGAATTATATCAAGCCCTTTTCTGTATGGTCTCGACCCTCGCCTGTTGTTTCCTTGGAAGACCCGGGTGCCAAGCAGGGACGGCGTACTCACAAGCCGGTCTGACCATGGTCTTATAATAAGTGAGCAGATCTTCTCGAGAAAGGTTGAGGTGGCGTAGCTGACGGGGCAGGAATAGTTTTCTATTACCTGACTTGACGACATGGTCAACTTGACGTGTTTCCCTGCTTGCACAAATAAGCAACCTAACGACTTTAACTTCTTTCAGTGGTTCGCCGGTGATGTGTAAAGAGGTGGTGTAGGGGCGACTTTAGTGAAGTACACATGTATTGTACTTTTTTGGATTCAGTTTCATTTCTCGTGTTTTTCCATATGTTTATTTATTTATTTATTTATTTATTTCGATTTACCACATTTTGTGGAAGGATTGACATAACAGGTGAACTATCACCATTTCAAGATGTCATCCCAGACCGGACTGTAAGATTTGGACCATCGCACACCGGGGCATGCCCCTACTCTTTTTCAAAAGGTGTGGTGGGTTCTTTAACGTGCGCGGGGTGTGGCTCTCCCCAAACACGGGACCTCCATTTAACGTCCTATCCGAGGGACTTCCCTAACTCTAGATGAGCTAGGTACTCATTTACACCTGAGTGAAGTGAGGAAAGTCGTGTTAAGTGCCTTTCCCAAGGGCACAACGTCGGGGCGCAAGTTCGGACATGTCTCTGGGCACAACCCGGGATTAGATCCCGGGTCCCATTGTTTGACAGCCGCGCGCTCTACACTTGCGCCACACGACGCCATATGTTGAAATTGTCAAGGTCAGTTTGGGGACCCTCAGTCTCAGCCATCCCATGGGTTGGATTCTACCAGTCGGGCTGGCACCTCGGGTGATACGGTATACAAAGACGGTATATGTATTCTATATATATTTGTTGTATTCATTTATGGAAAGATTTTCTCATATTCTCACCTCTTCCTCAGTCATGGCTCTCTGATGTGCGCTCCATGTGTGATCAGGATAGTAGCTGGTGGTAGTGGCACTCCCAAAGTCACACAGCTTAATCAACCCACGGCTACTGATCAACAAGTTCTCCACCTGAAATGTATGTACACACCACTTCTTAAGATTTTGATTGTTTGTTTGTTTGTATTGCATACCCGGTAAAATGCTTAACACACCAGGTTTGGACTAAAGAGTACAAATAAATCCAGACAGGTTTATTTGATCCACTCACATCTTTCTCCTCTCAAAACTTAATCTCCAATCATATCTATCGGTTGCAAGGCAGTTATTAATAATCAAAGGTGCCAAGCAGTATCCACCGGTGACCTTTTGGATTCCGTTTGGCCCTTTTGACACTGCCTCACCATCAATTGGAGATTACCAGCGACCCTTCCCCAGGATCTACACTCCATTTATCAAACAAAACCTTCCCTCCAGCAACCACAGTCACAGGCAAAAATGCCTGTCAACAAAGAACGCTTACATCAAAAGCAATGAGAGTAAAGTGAGGTTGGCCACAAGGGACCAAGTATAGATGTAGAAAATGCCAGGTGATGATATTCCTGGGCCTGACCTTGAGATCGCGGTGTATGATGGGGGGTTTCTGACGGTGCATGTGTTGTACTGCACGGCAGGTTTGATAGAACACCTGCAGCACCTGGTCACACGGCAGGGAACCCTGGTGTCTGTTCAGCATATCCACCAGCTGGCCTCCTGAGCATAAATAGAACACTTCAGTCAAATCAACTTGGCACAAAAACTTTGGAAACCTGATTTTGGTTGATCATACCTCCAAGAATACGTAATCAAATGCATTTACTGTATACATGTAGCTTATTTAGTGCCCTTTACAATGATAGAACACGTTCCCCACTGTTTGATGTCACTCCTTCCAAACTGCCCATGCCTTTCCATGCTCTCCTGACTCTTCTAATAATTATAACCTGGTCCAAGGAAGGATCATGCAGAAAACCTGCCAAAGTATTCATACAAATTTTACGTTCATACCAGACTATATTTGAATTTTACGGAATTCATACAATTAACTACTGAGAAACATAATGAATTTTATGGAATTCATACAAGCTTTAATGAATACATCCATGTACGATGCTTACTACAACACACAATGTACCTAATACCTAGTAGTAAAACTTGTATGAATGCCATTAAATTCATGTCTTAAGTAACTAACACTTGTATGAATTCTCTACAATCTGTATGAATATACTTAGGCACTTCTGGTCTCTGAGGCACCACACTAGTGATATTTACCGCTGGAGCAGGTAACATACAAAACATGCTACTGATAATGGCTGCCCCATTTCTGAAAGTCTGGCACCCAAATCATCTAGATGTAGTCTAACCTGTGCAGAGTTCTGTCAGGAGGAGGAATTCTGCCTGTCCGTGGTCAGACTCCTCCTTACTGATGCTGGCTGCTGATAGGAACTGGATAATGTTGGGATGGCCAGACAGCTTTTTCTATACAAAATGTCAAGGAACACTTTTTCTCACTAATTACGCAAACTAGATTATGCTTCAATCACATATCTACCTCCCAAATATTGTGACCAGGGCACATTCAGAACACGAGATGGAAAGTGAAAGTGATCTCACACCAGTTCAACTCACTGAAGAGCTAATCTTCCACTGGTCGTGACAGAGAAGTTAAGAGAGATGCTATGTACAGTATTTACAGGTTCGATCACACAAACTTCAAACCAGCAGAAACATTCCATTTTCTCCCTACTGTAGTGTAGACTTATGTCCCCGTGAACATTTCCCCTCCCACAGTATTGACGTACATGTACTTCTGAAGTTGATGAGTAGCACCAACAGTGAGGCAGTCATTAGGATTCTTTAGACTGCATCAGGCTTTTCTGTCACCATTTCCTCTTGTCCAGAGAGAAAAGTCATTTGTTGTCTTCTTGTCTCCAGTGATAGAAAACAAATTGTGCTATATGCATGTAGACAGACTTCAACAGATATAAAGGATACAATAAAGCATATCTCTTGTATGATGCTCTTGCTTGCATCTTCATCAGATGCTAGAAGTCTCTGAAAGCAATCCAAAAAGCATGGCAACAGGTTAACCTACATGTATTTGTAATAATAAGTCCACATTTAAATAGTTACTTACATGTACATGTATATCATTGTACATGACAACTACATCTCTACCATTGAAACAATGATGATGGTAGATACTACAAAACTACCTCAAAATGAAAATGACACAATTAACATAATGAAAAATGTGCATCTTGTAAACAAAAGGCCTCAGCTAAGTCTGCTTCTTTCTACAGGGCAGCTGTTTCTTTGCCGACAACGTAAGTCAGAAATTTTGAGGTGGATTTTCATAATTTGTAGTTTGTATCTACCCCATAGCCAAAGGAGAGATGAACTTAACAGGGACTGTAAATGTTGAAATGTTTGATTTCACGGTTTTTACTGTGACCTCTTCGATGTTCACCATGAACTTAGAAATACAGCTAAAATACTTTCTGTCACTCTACCCCTTTGCCTCAATTCAACCATGAACTTCAAACCACTGCAAACAATCAAATCCCCACAAATTTAAATGCAGTTACAGTATTCTGTGAAAGGTTGATTAACTTTGAGCAACAGACTGACTGGGGGTAATTAGACCCACAGGCTTCCACTGGACCATTCAGAAAATACATGTAGACAGCGGAGAAAAATTGAAGAAGATAAATTGACTATTAACCCAACCTTCAATGCATATTCTTTTTTCTTTGCAAGATCCTCAGCAACATACACCACAGCAAATCCCCCTAAGGTATAGAATGACATAAACATGTTTAGTTCATAATTTGATTTTAATGTTGATAAATCAAACACCTACCTGCCTAACTACTAATACATGATGCAAAATAGCTGAATAGACCAATCCTGACAACACAATGATCGGTTCAACCAATGACAGCATAGCAATTAGTTCTTTAACCAATAAGAGAGTAGTAGTTGCATGTCCATCACATTTTTCCATTTCTATGTTTTTATTTCGCATTTCTACGTTTTGACAGAGGTGGGCAGACTACTAGTATATAGGATTGGTTTATTCCTTGTGTAACAAAAACTAACATACCGTGTATTAATATCATTTCTGTTTCTGTTGTAAAAAGGGACGGTGCTGGTGAGGTGAGAATAATGACAAATATAGGAAAAGTTTATCATCAACTGACATAATCAAATTTATGATTGAATTTCATGGTACAAACATGAAGTCCGTTCTGTGCTGTCGAGGGGTTGGGGTTCTCTGAACGTTGCAAAATTTACAAGTCAAAAAATGTTCATATAGAAATAACATGCAAACTCCCAACTCCTATGTGTGAAAAAGACAACGGTACAGAACCTTGTTCTCTCAACATATGCACACACAAACATGCACAACACCCACCCATACACACATGCACACACACAACACCGCGCACCACACACACATACACAACATGCACACACACACACATGCACACACACAACACACCACACACATATATACAACACCCACACACACACACATGCACACACAACACCATGCACCACACACATACACAACACGTACACACACACACATGCACACACACAACACTGTGCACCACACACACATACACAACACGCACGCACACCACACGCACACACAGTGACACACTGACACACATGTACACGCACGCACACAAATGCACACAGAGCTCAACTAGGTAAGCTGATCATACTATACAAAATGTAAGTTAGTAAGTTATACAGAACAATGATACAGGCAGACAGTAAAACGCTGCCAGTAAAACTGAATATGAACTTGCTTAGTGATGAATATAATGTGATTCTGAAAGATAGAAATTGTTGTTTAAAAGGACAGCTTGTGCTAAATAAGGCAAGCTCATTAATATTCATATCCGATATGGTCTCTTTTGAACACACCACAACGTTCCACCAAGCAGTTTGACAGTCCTTTCTGCATCCGACCTTGTTTATCAGGCACCAAATTTGAGATCTGTCGGATCTGTGGGTAGAGGGCGATTGCGGCATCACCGAATACTGAAAACACTTAGAAACCATCATCGCTAAAAATCAAGAAAGCCAGCATTTCACCATATTGGAAATCTGAAAAAGCTGAGGCGCTGATTGGCTTGTGCCACATAAGGCAAACTCATTAACACTACTAATCAAGGCGCCCCAGAACTGAAAAAGCAGAGGTGAATCCAAGGAGAGATAAAATAGCGTGGTTTGGCTCTGGCCTCTGCGTAGGAGAATAAGTTCAGTACACTTCAAATGCAATTGCCGCCCTGGACATAGGCACAATAATCAGTTCTTGAAAGGAAAGGCACACAAACAACAGTCATTAGAACATATAACTTATGACAAGGTCTGAAGAGTCAACTTTTAACGTTGTGTGGCATAACGGCAGAGTGTTCGGCTTAGAACCAAGAGGTTCCGGTCCAAATTCTCCCATGTCACCCATCTTAACGCAACCTTCCTCACATCACTCGGGTGAAAATGAGTATCTAGCTTTGGGTAGGGACGTCCCTGGGATAGGACATTAATGATTAAATGGAGGTCCTGTGTTTGAGGAGACCCCACCTTTAACATGTGGAACGTGGCACACTTATCGAAAAGACTAGGGGTCCTTCCCGGTGCCGACGGTGTGAGTGGATCAAACCTTACAGTCTTGTGTGCATTTTACGTACCATGCTTGGAGTCCTCAACTTAATGAGGTTAAGCACGTAATAATAAAGAAGAAGAACTTCAAGAAGTAGTAGTAGTTAACAAGTAGTTCATATTAATATAAACACTGACAGGGGCGCACCGGGAGCCACCATCTCCAATTCCAAACTATCAACGCCAGAACAGACACATACAAATAATCATTTTCCCCCACCACCCCCCACCATTCCCCAGTGGAATGCCCTGCCTGGTACGGTTGAGTCTTACCATGCCAGGCTGGAGGCCTGCCCGCCTTAGCCCGGGACCTCAACCGATGGGGCCATATGGGGGTAACAATGACGATGAAGATGCAGGTACAGGTATGTCTGTAACGTTATCTACCTGACATGACATTTGACCCAGTCGAGAGGGTTTGTTTGTTCTATGGTCGACTGGTATTCAGCTGATATGAAAAAGTACCGGTATATATTTCAGAAGATCTATGCAAAGGTATAAAACTGAACAGCTTTCGCAGACAAGAAAATCAAGACATTTCGAAAACTAACGTTATCAAACAACCACAGAATAGCAGAAGCTTTCACAGTTCCCGAGTGTACGTCCGATCAAGCAACGCCCCCCTCCCCCTCATGTTACCTCACCTTCGGCGATGACACTTTTCACACGTAATTTTATCTCTCCCAATTCCACGAGCTGGCCAACAAAGTCATTGTCGTTCCCGCTGCCGGAGGGACTCAGATAACCCAAGGCAGACTTGAAAAAGTCTGACATGACCCCGGTACTGTTCGGTTTCTCCCCAAGCCGAGCGGATGTAGCTACATGTAGTCGTCAGCGACGGGACTCCAACCTGGGCACGTGACTTCCCGCCTACTCTCGCACGTTCTCGCGAGATATTGCAAGTCCTTAAATAAAGCCGCCTAAACTTAATATAACGACCTTGACCTTCAATCATTGAGTATCGAAACGTCAGTTCAGGTCTGACGTTTGACGAGCGCCAAACTGTTTTGATTCAGGTCGCGTCCCAGAATACGAGGAAGAAGGGGGGTGTAGCATGTGACACCACCCACTTTGTACTATATGGCCATAATAACGTTATATGACAACGAAATTGGTTTTTCCAATAGAGCAATGGGGGAATGGAAGCTGCGTAAGGGGTCCCCAGCCTTAGTTTAAGCAAGCTTTAAGTGCTTAGTCAGACAATCAAGATGCTTGAGAAGATGGTACAGTCTACAAATGTAGAGTACTAAACGTTACATATTAAAGTGAAGTAATTATGTTCTGATTATCTTCGCCGAGTACTTGTACTCGGAGAAGATTATGTTTTCGGTTGAGAAATCTGTTGGGTGGGTCTGTATGTATGTCAAGAGCATAACTCAAGAAAGCTTCGATGAATCTTTATGATTTTTGGTAGGTGTGTAGTGATTGTGCAAAGGAAGGTCAAGTTCGAAAATGGTTCACCTTACGTTTTTCAACAGTACTGCAGCGTACTTTGCATTTTTTGTGTTTGTATGTAGGCAAAAAAAGTGACGGAAACGTTGATGGATCTTCATGATTTTTTGTAGTTGTGTAGATGTTGTAGAAACGGAGGTCAAGTTCGAAAATGATCTATCTGGCGCTTTCCTACAGAACTGCAGCATGCTTTGTGTGTACGTGAGTTTGTATGTCGCCAACATAACTTGAGGAGCTGTTGACGGCTGTGCATGATATCAAGTGGATAGGTAGGAGTGTCAAAGAGGAAGCTTCGAAGGTCAAGCTCGATTATGGGCCTCCTAGCGGATATCTAAGGTACTGCAGCGGAACTTCAAAGTTTGAGGCCAAATTTTCTGGAGGCGTCAGGTTCATCATTTTTAGGTAGTATATTGCTTCTGGAACAGCAAGTGAGTGGTGTAAATTAAGGCCCCCTAGCTGCTTGTTTGGAACTGCAGTTGGCATTTTTTTGTTACCTTTGGAGACGAATAAATCCAGCAGGGATTTATGGATTATCATAATTTATGGCATGTGAATAGTTTGGGTGATGCTTTGCATTATTGAATGCTTATCATGCAAATAAGGAAATAATTTGCATAATAAATGAGGAAAGTTTATCAATTCTCCAAAAGCTTGTAGTCTAATTTCATGCAAGTGCTATAGTCATGATTTTTATGTGGTTTATAGCTCTTGGGGCAGGGAGTAAGTGATGTAAGTTAAGACCCCCTAGTGGCTTGCTTAGAACTGCAGTGGGCTTCTTTTATGTTACCTTTGGAGGCAAATATCTCGGGTAGGATTTGATGAATTTGCATTGTTTTTGACAGGTAGCTTATTGAGGTAATGATAAACAAGTCTAGATGTATGAAATTGTAATCAGGGTCTAATTAAGTGGTGAAATAGGCTTGTTTATAATTGAGTTAAAGTACCTTTTGTCGACCTACATCTAAGGACAACACCTGTTTGTCACTTGGGCTCAAGATTGATGCTCTGCATTCCTTATATGGGTCAGGCAGCACCACATCACCCGCTTGGGGGAGCTAACATCAACAAACACAGGACGTCAATCCTACACAGCTCCATACAAGTAGATACCACAGGGGAGACTAAAGGGATTGCGCCTGCGCCCAGACCGCACGATGAGAGACTCCAAGTAAAAAACATGGTTTAAACCATTAAAAATTCTTTTTGGTGGGATTTTTTGTGAAATCTGAGCAATATAGGATAGGCTGTGGTAGGATAGACTCTGTATTTGCTGAATTAGTTGAAATAAATGGTCTTTCTCTACCTTGTGGGGTTTGGCACCCCCCTGATATAGTGGGATGGTCTTCAACTGGGTGTTTGAAGCCTGTAGGGCCTATCCAAGGGCTCTGATTAGGGGGGGTTATCTGGAGAATAGCCGTATAGAATTTGTCAGGGATGAATCTGATGACAGTTGACATAACTGGTTAGTATTTGAGGGTAAGTTATTGTAGTCTGATGTTTTGATTCCTGAGATAATGACACCTTCTTTTTCTTAACTTCCCCATAGGGCTACATGCATTACTGCCATTTATTGTATCCCTTTAGTCTCCCCCACAGTCACTAAACTATCGACCACAGTCAACAGCATTAACATCTACAGACCACACTCCTTGCCTGAAGCAGCCTTGATTGATAGACTACAAAAACTTCATACATCAACTTCCAAGTGCCATCTTGACAATTATCCTTGGTGATTTCAATTTCGACCTCTTCCTCCCCAAATCCTTATAATTCGTAACGGGACAGTTCAAGCTCCACTGACAATAGTACCCTTCTAGATCACGTTTTATGTCCGTGGACATGTACAAGACAGAATCAGAGTTACTGTATTCATCATCATCTTCTGTGTTGCCTTAATATAACAACAAACTGTCAATTGATAGACTCAACTTAATATATGAGGTAACATTATAAACATAATTGATTTAAGAACTCTATAAAAACACTGCTCTCTGCACTCTTTATAGAAACCATTGCTTATTCGGCGAAGATATGTGTTCGTGGAACTCTAGTTACGGTTAAAACGATAACGTTAATGTCGATTATATCAGGTAACGTTACTGTAGTATCAGAGCGAGATCGTCTGCCAAAAATAGACAACTTAGAGGTTTTGAAGTAAGGACTGCAGGATCGCATTTCGTGGGGATCAAAGTCTCAGATCATCACGGTCATTGATGAACAAATTGAAACAAAGGACTAAGATTACATCATGTCTTACTCCGCATACGGAAGAAAGGAGTTTGAAATTCCTCCAATATCATTGTAAGATTAGTTAACATTAGATATATATAGAACTGTAGTTATGTATGTACAAGCCATACTTTGTACCTTGTACAATTGTTGCACAATTAAGTTATCATATTAATTCTAAACCACTGTACAAATGTTTTAACGCCATAAATGTTTTAGGAGCCATAAATTCGACACCTTTACAACTATTAAAGCCTACGCACCATTGTATGATAGATAAACAAGCGGACTTTTGAGTATTTCGGTAATCATTGACTGTATCGCATTTAGCTCGGCCGACTTGTCGGCGACTCCAAATGGGGATTTTCGGCCGAAGTACGACCGACGTCCACTCGTGTACATTGTTTTTGTCGACATTAGAATTATCAGCGAAATTACCAAAATACTTTTTTCACCAAAATACATTTTTCATGTTACACCACCATTAGCTGACCCATGACTCTAAAACACTTTAAAAACGTGTTCTATGCTTAGAACAAGCTTTTGTGACTAATAAAACTTTATGTTGGCGTACTTAAAATGCTATAAATTTGGCTTGAAAACAGTAATTGAAGGCATAAGTCATGCGCTTTGAGCAAAATTGCGAACCCTGATGCATTTTTCACTACGCTACTGTTGGCTAGAGTTCAACGACGTCGTACCATCGCTAAATGATGTTAAGAGCAGCTGTCTGTAAAAACCAAGCATAAGGTGGCCAAGTTCAAAAAATGAAATTTTCTTAGATTTTGTGTGGTGGTAGGGTCTTGGCCCAAACCTACAAAAATGGGAAAGTTTTTGGTCGGAGGTTACCAGTTGCCATGGTAACGGCCATTTTTCAAAATGGCGGATATTCGCCTTGTGAAGGCCTCTCTCTCGCTCAAAATGGACCATCTTTGGCCTACTGTAACTCGCACAAATCAATAGAAATGTTGCTGCCTCTAACATATTATATTATCCATATCTTAACAAGAAAAACCATGTTAAGTGTTGCTCGAAATGTTTTTGCAGTGAGATGCAACAGACGTTTAAAGATGACCTGTTTTTGTGAAATTTCAAAATTGACAAAACGCCATTTTTTTGACGTTTTTAGCAAGCAATACCTCCTTAAAGGGCACTTCAAATTTGTTGATTTTTAGCACAGCTCTAGTTTAGATCTTTATGAATATCATATTAAAAAAGAAGTCTGGGCTCTCAATGGGGCGAGCCACAGTGACCCGGAGACTAAGCCATTGTTTCCATTGTAGCAGAATTTCAACTACAGAATTGAAGGTGAAATAAACATGTGCAACTTGGTGATTGAGATAAGAATGACTTTTCTTGAACTTTTTTATGGTGCAAGAAACCTGCCTGGCACTTAGAAAAGTATTTTGTAACCGTTGACTGTTGGTTGCCATGGCAACGGTCATCTTTGTTGTTAATGATGGATTTTCACATGGTTGTATTAGGAAAACATCCCTATAGCTACCTGCTGATTGCACTAGAGATATGGACATAACTTTTATCTTTCCATATAGCATGGTTTCCAACGTTTCATAGACCAAAAGTTCAAGATCAGGCATTAAGATTAAGAGGGTGTACTAGGGGATTATCAGAACCAATGAAATCAGAATTTTCATCTTGCTAAATTGTAGTCATTTTCAAGGGGCTTTTTCTTCCATCATGGGCAATGTTGATGAATGCATGGCACATAGAAAAGTATTATGTAAACAGTTGACTGCTGGTTGCCATGGCAACGGCCATCTTTGTTCTTAATGGTGGATGTTCACATTGTTGTAGGAGGAAAACATCCATAGCTTTGTTACATATGTAAAGAAAATGAAATCTGACGTTTTTTCATGTAACAAAGAATCCTACCTATTACTTAGGAAAATAGGTTTCTTCATTGTAACAGTCTTTCAAAGGTTCAAAATTGGTTCAAATTTTGTTCTTACTCAGGATTGGCAAGTTGGAAATTGAGATGATAATATGATTTTTTTAATCCTTTATGCTGCAAGGAACCTACCTGGCACTTCTATTTTTTGTAACAGTTGATTACTGGTTGCCATGGCAACGGCCATTCTTTTATTTTCTATCTTTACTGGTTTTCCAAAATGAATTACCAATACAACTACTAACAGAATATGGACATACATGGGTCATAACAAAAGCCAAATAAAAACTGGGACAATGTGTATATATGCAGCACACAATACATACACTTACAGGTAACCATACCCTTATAAATATTAATTCTAATTTGCCTCCAAACAATATTTTTTAAGTATATGATTACATATCATTATTTCCTTACATCTATATTATCATATAAATGTGAAACGGCCATACTTAATGACGGATATTCACAAGGTAAATGTCATAGTTATGCGCACAATAAAGTATTTGACCTTCTGCAACACCCACTGACAAAAAAGGGGAGTAGTAGGATGCTATGCATCTGATATGATACATCCAGATGCGGAGACAGTTGCTTTTAAGATTGTTTATACAATTTGAAAATTATAATGGGTAGACCATCATAAAATTGAAGACGAAGTAGTACTTTTAACCAATAGCTCACTAAAACAAAGTTAATGAACTGAGCTTAAGAGGGGCCTTGTATTTTTGTCAGGGACTATACTTTGATTTGACTATTTATGCTAATAAAGTTAAGATTTCTTAGGATATAGAATTATTCTATATATACTGCATACTTTTTTATGCATTCTGTCACAATGAATTCGAGGGACACGGCCTGGCGAAACAAAAAAAAACTGTATATCAGATATCCGAGTACCTCAGTGATTAGTGCCTTCAGAATTTTTTACATGTATCGTATCAACAATATACAATTTTTTTTTACTATTTTAGAAACTAAAAGCCACTGATTTAAGAAAAGAAGAAAAGCCTAAAATTCTATTTCAGCTATAGGTTGACCTACAGTTACAAGTTGTAGGTCAAAATTAGCACAGATACAGAAAGTATTCATCTACGGAGAATTCGGGAAAACTATCCAAAGATTAAACTAAAATGTGTCTACAATATTCTCCAGTGGATGTACGTAGGAGGTCAATCTTAACATAGGAAGAGGTAAACAGAAGTGTTCCGCAATGCACCTTCTGCACCCTCTGGTATGTGGAGTCCTGATAACCCCAATGCATGCGGACCCTTTGTCTTTATGTACCACATAGTGAATACACAAAATGATTGAGTAAGTAACTTACTGATTGATGTCTTAGAGAACAAATATCAAGAATATGTAAAACAGCTTTATTCCATACCAAGTTTCCCTATAAACCCCATGTAGTGCCCTAATTAACATTTTTAATTGTTGTAAGCATTTCATGGCATCTATCCGTGGTTTTCACACAGCGACACTAAGATGGCCATAGCTCACACCGTAGTGAGACGTGATTACCTCCCTTATTTCGTATCAGTCCCAAAACACGAAAAATACACATAAAGACCCTTAAGTCACGGCTCCTGTTATACGTGTCCCAATAAAACAATGTTAGTTGTTGACTCAATGTTTCTCTTGTAAAACCATTCATCAACATTGCCAATGATGGAAGCCCCTTAAAAATGACTAATATTTAGCAAGATGAAAATTCTGATTTCATTGGTTCTGATAACCCCCTAGTACACCCTCTTAATCTTAATGCTTGATCTTGAACTTTTGGTCTATGAAACGTTGGAAACCATGCTATATGGAAATATAAAAGTTATGTCCATATCTCTAGTGCAATCAGTAGGAAGCTATAGGAATGTTTTCCTAATACAACCATGTGAAAATCCATCATTAACAACAAAGATGACCGTTGCCATGGCAACCAACAGTCAACTGTTACAAAATACTTTTCCAAGTGCCAGGCAGGTTTCTTGCACCATAAAAAAGTTCAAGAAAAGTCATTCTTATCTCAGTCACCAAGTTGCACATGTTTATTTCACCTTCAATTCTGTAGTTGAAATTCTGCTACAATGGAAACAATGGCATAGTCTCCGGGTCACTGTGGCTGGCCCCATTGAGAACCCAGACTTCTTTTTTAATATGATATTTATAAAGATCTAAACTAGAGCTGTGCTAAACATCAACAAATTTGAAGTGCCCTTTAAGCAGGTATTGCTTGCTAAAAACGTCAAAAAAATGGCGTTTTGTCAATTTTGAAATTTCACAAAAACAGGTCATCTTTAAACGTCTGTTGCATCTCACTGCAAAAACATTTTGAGCAACACTTAACATGGTTTTTCTTGTTAAGATATGGATAATATAATATGTTAGAGGCAGCAACATTTCTATTGATTTGTGCGAGTTACAGTAGGCCAAAGATGGTCCATTTTGAGCGAGAGAGAGGCCTTCACAAGGCGAAAATCCGCCATTTTGAAAAATGGCCGTTACCATGGCAACTGGTAACCTCCGACCAAAAACTTTCATATTTTTGAGGGTTTGGGCCAAGACCCTACCACCACACAAAATCTAAGAAAATTTCATTTTTTGAACTTGGCCACTTTTTCTTCATTTTGCTTGGTTTTTACAGACAGCTGCTCTTAAGCTTTTCAAGGCCAAAGAAAGTCTTATCTAGCCTTAGGGAATCTGGATGTCTCGTGGGGAGCTTTGTTATACCCTTCGTTTGTGTGTTACGAAACATGAAGACTACTCCGCTGCAGTTTCTTCTAGAAGACTTTTTAACATCTCTATCACATCTACAATAGCTAAACGATTCTATTCTAAAGTTGTCTCCTGGCTTGAGCCGAGTTTCCTGCATAGCTACAAAATCATCAAAGTAAGAAATAACATCTTCATCTTGGCTACAACGCCTAAGGATGCCCTGAATGTTCCAAGAACCGAACTTCAGGGCCACCTTTTGGATTGGCATTCTGAGATATGAGAAATCGAATGTGCGCCACTGACTAGGAAGGGTATAGCCTCCATAGCAGACTCTACCGGGCCTTTTTCTGGGGCTTATAATACACTTTCTGCAGCCAGCCCGTAACCATCAGCCAGACTGTAACCATTTTGCCCGTATAGTGGATAATCTATTACTTCATACATTACACCGAAATAAAGTACTATAGACAGTATACTACTTAAAAGTGAGTGACAATCAAAGCTTTAAGTTAAACTTAACCTATTGAGTAAGTGGAAGGTGTACTCGTTACCTGAGTAAGGATGCATCCACCCCTTCTTGTGTTATTCTTCTCAGGCAAAGTCTTAAGAAAAACCTGCTCCTGCAGTTCCAAGCCGCTAGGGAACTCAACCCTACACCACTTATTGTCTGGCTCAAGAACTATCTACCAGTCAAAAATCACGACCATGGCATATCCAGAACACCAAATGAAAACAGGAAGTTCCGCGGCAGTAGCGTAACAAGCCGCTAGGGGGCCCAGAATCTAACCATTCCCAGGTGTCATCAAGACCTACCCACATATTAAATATCACGACAATCCATCTAGGTCTTCTTGCGTCATGCTGTTCAACCACACACCGGCACACACAGGCACACACACACACACACACATACACACACACACACACACACACACGCACACAAACATACACACACACACACACACACACACACACACACACACACACACACACACACACACTCTTTCTCTCTCTCTCTCTCTCTCTCTCTCTCTCTCTCTCTCTCTCTCTCTCTCTCTCTCTCTCTCTCTCTCTCTCTCTCTCTCTCTCTCTCTCTCTCTCTCTCTCTCTCTCTCTCTCTCTCTCTCTCTCTCTCTCTCTCTCTCTCTCTCTCTCTCTCTCTCTCTCTCTCTCTCTCTCTCTCTCTCTACCGAAAATATAACCTTCTTGGCGAAGCTACAGTCCATTCCAAGTCACCGCCAGGGTTGTTATTGTCATAATTTAGAACTATTTTCAAGTTATTGTTATTATTTGTGTAAGAGATTTGATACTTTTGAAATATTTTGAATGTGATTTCAACTTAATAGATATTTCTTAAGTTTTCTAAAACTTTAGAAATATTCAGGATGTAGAATATGATATTTACAATGGTTTTTAAATAATGGTAACAGCATTCTACCATTATTTACAATTATTTACAATTTCTTACCATTTTCTACCATTATTTGTAACATCTCCATAAATAGGTCAGAGGGCTGGGAAGAAAGTAATTCACACATCCTTGCGAAGTTTAGGGAAGAATGCTTTCCACAAAGGACCGAGCAGTGTCCTGCAGTGAAGTCTAAAGATGTACAAAGGCAGACAGAAGGGCCAGATTAGCACCTACTTTTATGGGGGCAATCACCATTCTACCATGGTTAGCCATTTTCTACCATTTTTTGTAAATATTTCTAAAAGTGAAATAATCACATGGATGTTTAGAAATTATTACTAATAAAGAGGTTTTTGTGCAGTTACTTTCATAATATTTCTAAACTATCTTATTGAATTCAAATAAATTCATATTTTTGTATTTGATCTTTTAGAAAAATTTAGAACTATTGTCAGTCAGAAATACTTTTATTAGAAATTTTTCAAAATGATTACAAATATTATTATAAAACCCTTGCGGTGACACGGAGTGGACTCTAATGATACAGAATCTGATATATTGTGTCAAGACCACGGTACTGTTTCAGTACAGTGTAGTAATAAATCCAGATCAAGTTTTTCCATTCCATTTTGATAAAGTGAGTAGAATTCGTGCTGGTTTGCTATGTTTTGTTGCTGTTCTTATGACCGAAATACATCGAATAGTGACACCAACGTATTCGTATAAGGAACAATCAGCTCCAGTCGCGTGGATCTAAAGCGGCCTCTATTAATCATTGTCTGAGTAGTGCAGCAACATTGTCATGTTAACGCACACACTGTCGACCTGTTATGACTACATCAACATCATGTTAAAACACACACACGCATATACAAACCGGTCACAAGCGAGCAAGAAGCGCAACATTACGGTCCTAGAACACAGAATTGCGTTGTTCTGGAGACAATCACGTGACAAATAGACGATATAACTCCCTCTTGATTATCATTGTTAGAATTTATCTTGTAGTGTCTCCCTTTATGTGTTATCAAGTTTGTAAGAATTTATAGAAATATCCAGCATAACTGTAATTTAGACCCCGTTCACACTCATTTTTTTCAATCGCGATTGAAGTATAATCGCGATTGAATCGATCCGATTGCGATTGATTTTTTCAGTGTGAACGCTCCCAATCGCGATTGGATTGTAACTACCTCCGGGGGTAGTTTGATTGGATTAATCGCGATCGGATCCAATCCAATCCTATCAAATTTTGAGTGTGAACACAACTACGATTCATTCCATCGCGATCGGCGGAGATTTCGGCTGGTTCCGGGGGTGGGAGGTCATACATGCGGGTACTTGGGGTCATAGTTCGCATCGCGCGGGAAAACAAACCCAATCCGCACGTCAGATCGCTCTTTTACAACAACAACAACTTTTCATCGTCAACAATGCCCAAGAAGAAGAATAAAACTCCGTCAGCAACTTCAGCTGGTGGCAGATGGCGCGATGAGGAGACCAGGGTCCTCATCGCAATCTGGGGGAGAGAGGAGGTGCAGGCCAAACTGGGGAAATGTCACCGAAAGAGGGACATTTACCGCACCAAGTGACAATGTCTAGCGGAAAAATAGACACAAAACAAGGACAACAAGGACAACAACAACATTTACCAGATGATCGCCGATAGCATGCTTCAATCGTGCTTCAATCGCGATCGGATCACGGCGTACTTTAATCCACTTGGCGAAAAGCAGTGTGAACGCAAAAGTGTCTTTGCGTTCAATCGCGATCGGATCGAACAATCGCGATTATACTTCAATCGCGATTGAAAAAAATCATCACTAAGACCCCGTTCACACTCATTTTTTTCAATCGCGATTGAAGTTTAATCGCGATTGTTCGATCCGATCGCGATTGAACGCAAAGAAACTTTTGCGTTCACACTGCTTATCGCCAAGTGGATTAAAGTACGCCGTGATCCGATCGCGATTGAAGCACGATTGAAGCATGCTATCGGCGATCATCTGGTAAATGTTGTTGTTGTTGTTGTTGTTGTCCTTGTTTTGTGTCTATTTTTCCGCTAGACATTGTCACTTGGTGCGGTAAATGTCCCTCTTTCGGTGACATTTCCCCAGTTTCGCCTGCACCTCCTCTCTCCCCCAGATTGCGATGAGGACCCTGGTCTCCTCATCGCGCCATCTGCCACCAGCTGAAGTTGCTGACGGAGTTTTATTCTTCTTCTTGGGCATTGTTGACGATGAAAAGTTGTTGTTGTTGTAGGAGAGCGATCTGACGTGCGGCTTGGGTTTGTTTTCCCGCGCGATGCGAACTATGACCCCACGTACCCGCATGTATGACCTCCCACCCCCGGAACCAGCCGAAATCTCCGCCGATCGCGATGGAATGAATCGTAGTTGTGTTCACACTCAAAATTTGATAGGATTGGATTGGATCCGATCACGATTAATCCAATCAAACTACCTCCGGAGGTAGTTACAATCCAATCGCGATTGGATCGTTTTGGATCGTTCCAATCGCGATTGGGAGCGTTCACACTGAAAAAATCAATCGCGATCGGATCGATTCAATCGCGATTATACTTCAATCGCGATTGAAAAAAATGAGTGTGAACGGGGTCTTAAGCTATCTACATACCAAATATCATGACGATCGGTCAACCCCTTCTTGAGTTATTCCCTTTCAAAGTTTGAAACGAAATCGGCTCTTGCAGTTCAAAAAAAAACGCTAGGGGACCCAGACCTACACAACATACTCGCCCTCACAAGAGCTATCTACCACTAAAAAATCATGACCAGAGCACGAGATACTAAATCCGGAAGTTCCGCTACAGTACCAAAGCAAGCCACTAGGGGGCCCAAAATTTTAATCATTTTGAGGTCTTAAGAAGACCTACCCACATACTAAGTATGAAGACAATCCATCCAGGCATTCTCGAGTTATACTGTTTACAGACGGACACACACACACACACTTCTCGGCGAAGGTAATAAACAGTTGCCCTGTTATATTGGTGGGGGCTCAGTGATATGAGAACATCGGCCAAGCCCTACAAATTACTTTGTCTGACCGACAATGTCCTTTTGACCTTGCTGGGTTAGCTACTTTATTATCTCCATGAAAAATGGAGATATAGTTTTGGGTGTGTCTGTGGGTTTGTCTGTTTGTGTTTCCGCACCATTCCAGTCAGCATAACTCAAGAACCTCTTAATGGATTACGATGATATTTGGTATGTGGGCAGGTGTTGTGAAGCCGAAATTCAAGGTCGATTTTGGGCCCCCTGGTATGTGACCTTGGTACTGCAACAGAACTTCAATTTTTGTATCTTTTGACCTGGACTTGTTGTGGTCTTGATTTTTGGATGGCAGATAGCTTGTGATGTAATAAAGAAGTGGTGTAGGTTTGGGCCCCCTAGCAGCTTCCTCTGGAACTGCAGGGGTGTTTTTGTGAAAATCTTCTTAGGAGAATAACTGAACAAAGGAACAACGGATTTCCATGATATTTAGTATGCAGGTAGCTTAGATAGAGATATACACAATGAAGTGCAAATTATGCTAATTGGGACTTAATTTGCATAGCTAATGAGGAAAATCTATATTTGCTGTGTTTTCCATTTTAAGACTCAAGTACATGTAACGTATGTAGTTTATGGAAAGTTGATCATCAACAGATACCAATTATGCAAATAAATTCCTAATTTGCATAATTAATGCAAAGCACCATATCTCATCTAAATTGGAAAATTATAGGACGGTCAATATGATACTTAGTATGCAGGTAGCTTAGACAGAGATATACATAATGAAGTTCAAATTATGCTAATTGTGACTTAATTTGCAAATCTAATGAGGAAAATCTATATTTGCAGTGTTTTCCATTATCAGACTCAAATACATGTAACATATGTAGTTTATGGAAAGTAGAGCATTAACAGATATCAATTATGCAAATAAATTCATAATTTGCATAATTAATGCAAAGACACCATAATTCATCTAATTGGACAATTATAGGACTGTCAATATTGCAACATGTGTAAGTTACATAAAGGTGTTTATGGCCAAGCATCTATTATGAAAATGTGTAAATCTTTTGCATGAATAGAATTGTTCATGGAGATATGAGGTCGTGGAACTCTTGTTTCCTCCTGTTTGACCCGCCATCTCAAGGTCACAGAGTTGTGGCCGGCAGGAGAGAGTCCGGTGTCCCATATCTGGTGTTATGCCTTATGGTAGTGGAAATCATAGTACAATAGAAACCTCTTAATTGCATGCAAGATATCTAAATTGATTTTGTGCAGTTACCAGGTTTGGTTTAGTAGGGTTTGTTACGAATGGCACAGGGATTAATAGAAACAACCACACGCACACGATTTGTCAAATACAATAAATTTCATTCAAGGCTATCACATTATTAGTGCAATAACAGCATAGATTTAGCTTGTTTTTCTTTTTTTATAGACCGTTTGAAGGAGTGAGAAGAAATGAAATTGTTACATGCAAAACATACAGACAATCCCCAGGTCTCAAGCACACTACAAGCACAGAACTATGGACATATTCCGTTATCACTAGCCTCTACCAGGCTCCGTCCTATCGTTGGGAAAATAGTAGAAATCAGCTGAGGTACTCCGCTATACAGTGAAGCTCCATTATCGATGGACGGTCGATAATGGAGCTTCACTGTATAGCGGACCTACCCTGTATAGCGGAGTACCTCGGCTGATTTCTACTATTTTCCCAACGATAGGACGGAGCCTGGTAGAGGCTAGGATTGACCAGCTCAAGCTATTTATCCCATTTTTTTATTCCAAAAAAGTATTTCAATCGAAAACCGTGATAACTACTTTTACACGTGATAACGTCTGTCACAAATGTATCCCATTATTTACGCCAAAAATAATTACTCAAGCAACTGGATAAAGTTTTGAAACAATCAAACGTCTGACTGTTTCAAAACTTTATCCAGTTGCTTGAGTAATTATTTTTGGCGTATCTTACTACCTGGATGTCTAACTTTCATCAACGTATCCCATTATTTCACTAGAAAGACAATTTTTGAAGCCTTTACTAGTAAATTAATGGGATAGCACCCCCTTATCCCATCAATTCACTATAAGAGACATCTAACTAACTCTTACTAGTGTATTGTTGGGATAGCACCCCCTTATCCCATCAATTCACTATAAGAGACATCTAAATAACACTTACTAGTGTATTGTTGGGATAGCACCCCTTATCCAATCGATTCACTATAAGAGACATCTAAATAACTCTTACTAGTGTATTGTTGGGATAGCACCCCCTTATCCCATCAATTCACTATAAGAGACATCTAAATAACTCTTACTAGTGTATTGTTGGGATAGCACCCCCTTATCCCATCAATTCACTATAAGAGACATCTAAATAACTCTTACTAGTGTATTATTTTCAGAACTAAATAATAGGAATAAATAATCAAGTCTGATTGACCAAGTACCTTCATGTATCAAATGTATTTACAAAAAAGTTCACAGAACACGCAACAGAAGCGACATCTCCAGAGATGCAACAATATACCGTAGTTCCGCTAGACTGAATTTCCAAAAAAAATAAGTTCACATAAACAAACAAAACCCTGTCACACCTTGCTATTTTCTAAAAGACCACATTTTTTGGAAGTACTGAATCAACCAAATTTCATTTAAGATGAACATGTAGGAACTACATTGTGTTTATAATCCAGTAACTGAGTTATGCACCTCTATGAAGACCCATGGTGTGTGATGAATGATGAATGGTGAGAATGGTGCCTTAAGTTTAATTCCAATAATGGGGTCAATTGCTGAAGATGAAGGTCGATTTCTGGGTCAAAGCAATAGAAGAATTAAGTTTCTAAGACTGAAAAAGCTGCAAGGGGGGCCAAAAATCTAATCATTTCCAGGTCTCATCAAGACTGTATCCACATACCACATATCAAGGCAATCCATCCAGGTCTTCTCGAGTTATGCTGTTTATCCACATGCACACAAATGCTACGGGAACCCATAACATAACCTTCTTGGTGAAGGTAATAATCACAGTGGGAACAGACTAGTTTTCTTGAAGTACTAGTACCATTTCAGAATCTTTTATCTGCACTAGGTTTTTGTTAAGGTTGATTTAACTTAAGTCTATGATCTCGATCTGTATTACACTAAAATGCCGCTCGTGATGTTTTTATAATGAATGTCCAAGGATGTTTATATCTTATTTTAACCTCCTTGGTATGTCTAAGACGTCAGTTATACTTTCCTCAGATATTGTACAGTGTACTCCATTCAGCTTTTATCTGCTATGTAACAGTTGTTATAAATAAATCATTAATAATGGTATAAATAATGGAATATACCAATCCCGAAGCCATGCCCCCTGTTCTATTTCGAACACCTTAAATCAAGAAAAGAATGACAGAAAAAAGCTTGACAGAAAAGAATGGCCACCATCGCTAGGTTTCCAATAATGCTGACTGACTTCGGTTTAGCTAGTTCGGAAACCCTTTCAGAGCAGGCCTAAGAAAAATGACATGCATTCTTTGTGGAAGGGTGTATTGTTGGGGGGAAATAGGCACTCACACGACCTCAGAGAAAGGAAAGGGGGTAAAATCATAGTGGGGGATGGGGATGAAACAGAGAGGATTGGGAGAGGACTGCTTAGGGGCAGACAGGAGTGAAAAGCGTAATACAGTCAAATCTGCCTATATAGGCGACCACCTCTTCAACGCGACCACCTGGCCATGGCGACCGCTTTTTCTCGGTCCCGAAAATTGTCCCCATAGGCACAAGCATTAAGCTGCCTGTCCAAGGCGACCACCCGTCCAACGCGACCGCGACCGCCACGAATTGGGACCGCACAGAGCACAATCCCTGCCCATGGCAACCGTTTTCCATCGTGTGGTAACATCGGCTTTTGCTGTTGGATTTCGCGGAAATGTTTTTAAGACCTTGACGGACAAAAATATATGAATAGCATCGATTCCTCCATTAAGTGTTTTAATAAAACATTCCCACTATAAACATCGTAAATACAAACTTTAAGGTTTGTGAATACTTTGATATCGATGTTGTTGTGCACATCGCAATCTTATAGGTTTACCCGGTAAGCTCGGTTCGAACTCAATTTTCAATACGATCACGTAGAGCATGGCGTCAAAAAGTCAGATTTCACAGAAATTACCATCCATTTCTTGTATTTTCAACAAAAATGTGTCTCTGTCTAATACTAAATTCCGCCGGAAAATGACTTCGCGGAGGGCAAAACGTCGGTCGAGACATGTTGTTCCTTGGTCCGCAATGCCATCTTGGTTTCAGCGCGGCATAACGCTGACCTTTCTAAAACACGACGCTTCTGTGTATGAACATTTAGAATACTCTCGTTATTGGTGAAAATTAATATTTTTATTTTCTTTTTATTTCTATGACTCTCACAAACCTTTATTGGGCGCTGCTTGCTCGCTGTGCGTTCTGCTCCACTGTTACCTTTCCATGTGGTCGGGAACTCGGCGGCAGTATCACAACTTTCCGTTCAAGTTCATCCTTCAGTTGTCAGATCGAAAACTTTTTGCCCCTTTTATCCAGCGGTCGGCGCCCAAAAGAAGGCTGGGATCAGCAGGTGTTTTCTAGGGATTTGTCTACAAATAGGCCTTAAAACCTAGATTTTTTGTGTGCATGTGTGTACTCAAACGTAACGTGTGAATACGGGAGGGCGCTGCGAGATCATAGAGGCAGACTTTTAATCAAAAGTATGACGAAAATTTGTACACGATGTAGTATACAAATATTACAACGATAACAGAAAAAGTAATTTCTGTAGGATCTTTCTGTCAATGAGAATAGTGAACCTGGTGGGGGTCATGCTGTCTAAAATCATGTAATTTTCCATCCATCTACGTAGTACACTGTATATTTTGAACACCTCGACCTGGAAACATGTTATGAGTGGAATCCTCTTCATGGCGACCACCTGTCCATCGCGACCGTTTTTGCTCGGTCCCCCGGGTGGTCGCATTGGGCAGGTTTGACTGTATGATTCCCGGGAGAGGCAGTAGCCGAGGTCTCTATCCACTGGAGAAACGTCAGAGTCCAATATATATATAATGCGGTGGTACGGTCTTGGTCTGGATGTTTACCCAGGATTGGTTTTAGAGAACCTTCCTCGGGAGGAAATGGCACCTTAATTGGCGACGCCTCAGGGGCGAGCCAAATGATATAGTGGCGTCGTGTGGCGCAACTGTAGAGCACGCGGCTGTCAAACAATGGGTCCCGGGATCTAATCCCAGGTGCGCCCAGAGACATGTCCGAACTTGCGCCCCGACGTTGTGCCCTTGGGAAAGGCACTTAACACGACTTTCCTCACTTCACTCAGGTGTAAATGAGTACCTAGCTCATCTAGGGTTAGGGACGTCCCTCGGATAGGACGTTAAATGGAGGTCCCGTGTTTGGGGAGAGCCACACCCTGCGCACGTAAAAGAACCCACCACACCTTTCGAAAAAGAGTAGGGGCATGCCCCGGTGTGCGATGGTCCAAATCTTACAGTCCGGTCTGGGATGACATCTTGAAAAGGTGATAGTTCACCTGTTATGTCAATCCTTCCACAAAATGTGGTAAATCAAAATAAATAAATAAATAAATAAATAAATAAATAGTATTGTGTGCAGATTGCAACTATTCTAGGAATTGTACAGGCATGTGTCCATAGGCATATTAAGACAATAAGAATGTTAGGAATGTTAGACAGAAAGCCTCCCTCAGGACATTCCTCCTAGATAACCTAGACAGGAAGCTACATCTGTCTACCAGATGTGCCAGGCTTATGTATACATGACCCATTTAAGACCTCAGCTCCACAGTGATATTGCTCTTTTCTAAAACAATGTGTGTCTGTTACAATGCTATTAGACGCCCTAATGCTGGTCCTTACAACTGTAAGACTTAATGTCTTTCTTCGGGGAACAGGTCATAACTGCATCAACTCTGTACTGATAACGATTGTGCACACGCTGCTTCAGTTACCTATACAAGCAGATTAATTAATAAAGGGCATTAACCTCATTCATGACATTGGGAACATGTCCAAGCCAGTTCGATCAATGAAAAATTTCACTGTCGCAAGGAAATTTAGCAAGCCAGTAGTACTAGATGATTATCCTGCTGATAAGATGCCACTTTCTTGCTGATATAATCCTGTACACTTCCAAGAACACATGGGAAACATTTTTACACAACAACATTTCTGGATTAAGATTCCCAGGCTGGCATTTCATTAGGGCTCCAGGAATTACTGGCAAATTCCTTTATGACTGGCCATGGTGTTCCTGGTATTCCAGTGGGACTCGAATTCCATCCTGGGATTCCATCCTGGGATTCCATCCTGGCATTCCATCCTGGCATTCCATCCTGGCATTTCATCCTGGCATTCCATCCTTAGCTAACATCCCTGGCCATTCACGCTCTAGAGGACTTAGTTCTATAGTTCAGGGAACATAAGTGTACAAGCTGTTGAATGGTGTACATGTATGCTGTGTCTGTTGGTAAGTGGACTATGATGTTAAAATTTGTGTAGATTTGGCCTAACATGTTGTTCATGTAAACAGCAGTCCTATCAGAGTAGAATAGTCATTTTGTATGGTGGGAACCCGGTCCGTGGGCTGTTTTCAGTTGTCATGATCAGGCTGTGATGAAATCGATGTTCGTTCTGGCAATGGGGTGTGTCTGGTAGAATCTAGTGGAACTGTCACTGTCTGTGTGTGTGCGTGTCTGTGTCCAGTAGAACAGGTACCCATCAGCCCTTTACGTAAGAAATCCTGTATGAACAGCACCACCTATCACTGTGCCCTAAGCAGGGTACAGTAAAAATTAAAACAACAACCACCGTCGCCATGGCAATGTCTTTTTATCATTGCCAGTCTTGTTTTAAATAGCATACTATTGTTGCTACTTGAATCAGACATGCATATGCTGCTATATACTTGCATTCTGAGATTGTGTTAGTCTCTACAGTAGGGAAGGGTACCGGTACAGAAAATTCAGGTCCAGGTACGGTCCAGAGGATCAGGTCCAGGTCCGGACCCTGACTATTGTAGTGCGATGGGATAATATCATATTTTGAGGCCAGACACAGGTCTACAGATCATGAGTGAGTGCTACAAATTATGTTCAAATTGTCTATTGGAATGATAATAGTTCAATACACGTGCAACTAACATGTTAAAAGGAAATGGTGATGTAACAAAACATACATGATTTTATTTTGTACAAATGACCACTGAATAGTCAGTGAATGCGGCCAGGCCCCAAAGAGCAAACAAATTTCCAACAACAAAAACAAACATCACCTTCATCATAAAATTCGGTATACTTTGCATTACTGTGTCTACGGCATCTTTCTACAGAAATTCCTTTTCATAGAAAGTACTAATCACAGGTTAGAGTGTTTACCAAGTGATATTTGTGTGATTAATACGATCACATGTCCAGTTACCACCATGTAACGCACACACACAAAAACCAGACGGCGACGTTGTTTTTCTCAAGTCGTTTTTCTACTAAACAAATACCTGGAGACCAATTTTTCCAGTGATTTGTAAAGGTTTGTTTCTCATGTGTATGACAGTTGTGTAATTGTTTCGTATAACACTCTATTCAATGCAACCATTATTGGTGTTCATTCCAACAACCGGTCCACCGATTTTTTTCTGGACTGTTTTTTTTCGGACCGGTCCAGCCAGAAATACCGGTTTTGTACCGGTACATGATACTACTCTAAAGACAATAAACATGTCCGGCTCTGGTGGAATGCCAGGATCAAGAGGCAGGTCATCTGGATGCAGTTACTCTAGCACTCTTTGGCTAAACTATTACAAACAGTAGAAGGGGTGTTAGGCTGGCTAATCTTACTTCTTTAAACAACTATCACTAACGCACCTTCCCTGTGGGAAACCCATCTGATCTTATGATACCAAATTTGGAATATTTTTACACGCACCGCAGCGCATTTGGACAATATGCGCATCACAATTAACAGCGTCAAGGGTCGCCAATGTTCAATCTGAGATGGGTCTTTTCCCTGTTCAATAGACACACAAACGCTGCCTAAAAAATAACCTCCATTTAAAACGTTGACTTGACAGACCGGCAGGCTGTGGTGGCCCGTATCTGCCACAGCTGCACATTGCGGCAAAGGAGAGAGATACTAAAGGACTAAAATACACAAAGGCAGCATTTTATGGGTGCTTTAATATTTCTCCTGGGAAAAATAACATCAGCAAATTTCTTTGAAGCCACAAAAGAAATAACGTACATAGTATTTAAAATGGTAGTAGACACAATTAATGACCAAACAAACCATGCAACATTCCAAGCTTTTAGGAATGAAGCATGCCTACTCTGAGAGATACACAGAATGGATAAGACAATCTTATCTCAATGGATAACACAATGTTATCTCCATGGGTACTACACGAGTATATATAACACAAATAAAAGGATTCTTAATAGGGCTAGACGGTACAATATGTCAAACCTGCTCTAAGCACTCGTCCTAATACTATACCAGAGTCTATAATGTACCTTGACAAAATCTCTAGTACAAAATCTTTCATCATACATGTTTAAAAAAAAGTAACACCTGCAATGTCTGTTCTGTGTCCAAACACTTAGTCTAGGAAAACCAACAGAGTTGTGCATGTGGTTCCATGATACATGAAGGAATGATCAAGTCCTTGAATTCCCCGGGGCCCAGTTAAGATTTAATGTGTCATTGTTATCACACACCTGACATCGCAGTTATAAACAAGCTCATGTCTGTCCATCAATGTGATGAGGACCGCTCTAAACACCTTTAGACTAAGTTGTATTGATGGCGGGAGACAGTCGACTCAAACTAAGAATTATCTCACCATCATAAATACATATCAGTTGAAAGAAAATGATGCTAGGTACACTTGTAGCTGCATGCTGTTCTTCTGACCTGACGAATGCCAATCACACTGGTAGATCAACATAGATGTATTGACTTCAATCTCATATTACACATTGTCCAGTAAAGATGAAGTCAAATTGACTAAATGCGAAGATATATGTAGTTACAAAGTAGCATAAAATGTCACAAACTACTTGTACATACAAATTTCTGGATAGATTTGTTTAGTTCTGAAGAAACAAAAGGAACGATCAGTTTCAAGAGGCTACAGGCACTAAAACGCTGACTAAACCCATGTTTCCGTGCATTCACACCCATGATTATTTCTGGGTAGCAGCCCTGCACTGCTGTCAACCGTTGTTAGAAATTATTCTGAAACAAAGTTTAATTGTAATTTCCAACACAGAAAGATTGGACTTACATTGTACAGTTGTGTATGCCCAAATTATTCACGGTCCAACTCCAGTGCTTGTCTAGGAATGAGCAATTTAATGCTTCTGTGACGTCACATTATGCAGATAGACTCCGTACGCAGTTGCAGAAAGTTCAGGACACACCCACTTCTCTGTCCCAACCATCCTTTTTTTGTGTTGTGTTGAAGATTACAGTTCAACTTTGCTGCAGAATATTTCAATTATATCATACCTACTCCTAAAATACTATTTTTTCTTCTTCAATACTATTTGGAGCATTTGTGGTGTACTTCATCAACTCACAAGTGTATCATCTAATCAACAACACTGATGAATCATAAGTCATTAAAAACAGCAAGTATGACAGGTATGACAACCTTAGCTACATGTTGTGTTATCCTTCCCTGAATGACTACAACTGATATCTAATAATGTTGATTTTTGGTTCCTAAATATTTCCTCACAGCTGCTCAGCTGTCAATTGGACTACAATAAATGCCTCGATTGTTCCCATAGAACATTCAAACTGAAGCTTACCTTGGCATCCTGTTTACTAATTGGCCTATTGATTGATGAAACATACATGTATCATAATCAAGTCAACAATGTACAACATTCCCTGCACTGCACCAGCTGCATCGTACCCTCCAGTTGGCTTTATCTTCTACTGACACGCTGGCTGCGACGGCGACTACTGCGTGATGTCCGACGGAGAAACTCGTCGCAGGCAACTGCATGGGAGTGGGAGTCATACTGCAGAGGGAGGACACAAGTGACGCTTGTTCAAGGTAGCTGTGGATCAAGCAGATTCTGAACACTTTCTACCTCTCAGTCCAGCAAATTGATTTGCATATCTTTCATCTATCAACATTCCTCCTTTCCTCACTTACAAATGCCACATGTTTGAATAGTCCTATCATGGAATGCAGCAGGTTTATGAAATGTTCTCATTAATCATGCAAAAGAAGAGTCTGATAATCACCATTTGTTTTACCAAGCTTCACTTAAAATAAGCTATCTACATACCAAAACTCGTTCGTCAACCCCATCTTGAGTTATAGTATTTTCGCATTTATTATGCAAATAAGGCTGCCATTTGCATAGTTGATATCTATCAATATTTCTATTTTTCTCAGCTACATATGTCATGGCAAAACAGGAAATGCTCCTGCAGTTCAAAAATAACCGCTAGGGGGCCCAAACCTACATGTACACCAGTTATTCTCTGGCCCAAGAGCTACATTTTGTATCTACCACTCAAAAATGACGACCATGGCATGTCAAGAACAAGAGATATCAGAACAGTTTGGCTGTAGTAATGTAAGAAGCTGCTAGGGGGCCCAATATCTAATCATTGCCAGGTCTCATCAAGACCTACCCACAGACCAAATATTAAGACAATCCATCCTGGCCTTCTCCAGATATGATGTTCATCCATACACACACATACAAAAGGTACCGAAAGCATAACCTTCTTGTCGAAGGTAAAAAAGGATTCTGCTCCAAAGCTTATCAGTTTTCCATTTCTACCAGATATATGTACAAATGTATTCAATCTTATTCTTTAGGAGTTATGTTGAAACTCAGGGCTTGAAATGCCCGGCTGCCCAGATGTGCTGAGCAACTATATTTTGTTTGGCGCATCTTACATAGTCTTGGGGAAGTGTTGTACAAGCCACCTACCGCTGTATGCAGCAAGGATACAAATCAACACCAGACCAGGGCTCGCCATAAAGACTGAAATAATGAGCTATCATCATACTGACTTTCAAATTGATATCTTCCTGCAGTTCCCGAACAAGCTGCTAGAGGCTCAAACCTATGTTACGTCTTCCTGTACACAAGAACTATCTTCAACCCAAAAATCTGGACCCAAAAAGTACCCCAAAAAATAGGTCTTCACTTGGAATCCCCAGGGAAGTACAAGAAGGGAACACTGAAGATGATGGGACCTTGGTGATAAGAAAGATGGTGATATGAGGAGATGACCAAGGACAGCCACAGATAGAGGGCTCTACTTCGTCAATGTCACAGGATGGGCAATAGTAATCTGAAAGCAGATCTATCGGTGGCACTGACAGTAGGGGGCAAATCTTACTGGCCACCGAGGCCAATAATACTGCTTTTCTCTTTGGATATTGTAATTGCCACCGATAGATCTGCTTGGAGATTATGGCAACAGGCCTAAGTAAGTAATGCCAGCAAGGAGTGAAAGGAAGCTCCAAGGTAACACAATGTTGGGATTACCATTCTCTTCTCTTTATAGCCCCTGTCTTCTCTGTGTGGCCCTGCATAGTCCTGCACACGTCTGTCATGATGCAGGGTAGGGTGAGGATAGCCTCCAAACTGAGGATCGACTGGATGCTGATGTGGTGGCTGGAAAGACAAGAATCTGAAGTTAGCAAAACCTAGTACCAAAACTGTCCCCATGCTTTAAGTCCAAACTCACAAATCAAACTACTCTTACAAGACTGTACCCCGACTTTTCCATGGACCGCACCATGGACACTTGATTATGGTGGAATTACTCACAGGCCCAGGATAGGGTGGCATTGCCATGGGGGGTGGTCTAGAAGGTGGGTACATCTCATGCATGTAGTCAGGGTAGGACTGAAACGATAGAAAAAGGTTTATGGTTAGCATAAAGTTTCAGTTTTCAGTTAAGAAATCTACTGTTTTCATGAAGAAGAACTTTATTGCACAATTGTACATGGTACAAAGTATGGCAAGAATTCATAAACATAATACAAAGTAGAAGTATAGAATAAAACTGAACATCCTAATTACTAAATACAATACAATAAGGGCTAGTATACGTATTGATATAGCGTTATAATCGAGTTGGTTTAATCATTAGTTTCTGTATTTTTTTCTAATGTGAAAGCAGTCATTTAGATATTTACCTATTTTCGCATTGTGGGGATTGTTGCATTCAAATATATACTCAAAACGGTCTGTAGCATCAAGACTCTTAAAACTTGTACTTGTTTTGAGAAATGTGAATAACTTATTACGTAAAACATCATATCTAGAGCATTCCATGACAAAGTGAAATTCATCTTCAATTTCCTTTGGACAATATGGGCAAAACCTTTGGTCAGGGGCTACATTATAATATCTGCCCCTCTCTATTTTTAACTTATAACTGTCTACTGATTCTTAACTGAGTTATCGCTTTACGAATTTCAACGTTATTTATATCATCAAGATATTTTTCTTGTTCATAACAGTTTTTCGATTTGTTGAGAAAAGACAGTTTTGAATTACTTCTAATACGGCTAAACCACTTTTGTACTCTGTCCTCAAAAAGTGCCTACCTGCAAAACCTGAACTATCATATCTTAACAGCAGAGGAGTCAATTTCATATGAGTTTCCTACAGTCTCAGCCGTATGGAGTCCCCATGTGTACTTTTCAAACCACGAGGAGGACAATGACTCACCCCATTAGGCATGGCCTCTCGCCGCATACCATGAAACCGAGGCCTAGAAATGATGAATGGAGCATGTTGAACATTACATTTCATGACATTTCAACCACAACATGCAACAATTTGTAACACGTCTCCATCTGTCTTCCATGACTTCAGCTTAATTATAGTTGTACATGCTTTTGCTAAGTCTTACTTCCAGAGTTGTAAGGGACTGTACAATATTTACCGAGGGGGGAGGACTGGTCATTAGAGGGTTAAAACTTTTTCCTAGAAACTTCCTTCTATCATACTGGCAAATGAGGTGGGCTGAGCGTCCGCCCCTCAGCGCAGAACGCCGGCATATTTTACAGAATGTATATCAAGAGGATTTTTTATGATCATATTTATCCATCATGACTATTAAGATATCTGAATCAGACCACAGAATAACATTGCATTTCCTATTCTAACCTTATCCTCAGAAGGCTTGTATCTGTTCAGTCATTTAAATATGTGTTTGAAGGTTCTGAAGGAGATCAAATTTTTTCCTAGGCCCTCCCTCCTTGCCAATAATTTTTCCTAGGCCCTCCTCCTATAGCTAGGTGACTAGGTCAAAATGTTTTTCCGAGGCCCTCCCCCCAGACGACTGTCCCTCCCTGCTAAATATCGTACAGTCTCTAACTATTCAGAATATGGTGTCTATTGTCAATGTTGCTTGCAAGTTGGCCAATATGTTGCTAAAACGAGATGTAGTCATGTGTAAATGTTGTATTAGCAAGTCAACCAACTTACTTACTAAGGCCTACCGCCCATCAACCAACATATAACTTATCATCAGTCTCATCAATATGTAAATGTAATGTGATGAACAATAAGGGCAAGTCAATCTAAAGCGTGTCACTGACCTGTCCTCTGGTCTGCCACGATGATCCTTGTACCCTGTTGACAGAAGTCAGAGAATCAATAACTTAACCCTCTTCCAGCTGACACTGTAACAAAACGATCTTGGTGCATGGTCAAACCCACAGAAAGTAAGCAGTGAAAGAAAAAACTTTCATGCGGGTATCTCACTAGTACTAGCTGGACTGCTCCTGGTTTACCTGGCGCAGTTTGGTGCACTCCTGTGAGATACCCACTTTAGTAGAGCCAGAATGTTTGAGCAGGATGTCCATCCGTTAAGTCTAATTTTAACTTAGCTGCAATTTTTTTAACTTTCACAATGGGTCAGATTAGGCAGTGGGATACAATGTACTAGGTTTTAAAGTGAAAACAACAAAACCTAAAATATTATGACTTAAAGGAGAACTAAACTCGAGAAGTCCCGCGCCCATCAAAAAGTATTCAGTATTCTACTCAACTCCCCAAGTACAGTCAAACCTGCCTGAAGCAACCACCCAGGGACCGAGGAAAAACAGTCGCGTTGGACAGACTCACATGTTTCCAAGTTCTGTGTTATACTGTACAGAATTACATACTATAGGTAGATGGGAAATGATGTGATACTGAACAGCATAACTACCATCAGGTTCAATTCAAATTGACAGAAAGATCCCACCAAAAGTATATTTTCCATTATCATTACATCGTGTACAAATTTCTGTCATAATTTTGACTTCAAAACAATGTCTGCCTCTCCCGATCAAATAAATTGTAGCACCCTCCCGCATTGACACGATACGTCTAATAGCACACGCATGCACACACACACAAACACACATAACATCTACATGTAAGTAAGGCATAGGAAAAAGCCCTAAGCAAAAATCTGCCGACCCCAGCCTTTTTTTGGGCCCTGAACGCTGGAAAGGGGCATCATATGAAACATGAGGCATGGCTTTTCAAACATCGGTGACTCTTTCAATTTTTTAGCCCTGACTCACCACCTTTTCATTCCAATATATATTTTCCTGTCTCCTCTGCACTTTAAAAATGAACCAGCCCTGATACGATGCAGACACATATTCAATACTACATTGAGAGTCACAAGTAGCTCTCAAAAAGACTTATATATACTTCACATCATAATTCCAATTAACAAAATATTGTGTATGGTAAGAAACAACAACAAAACATAATGGAACCTGGGCCATAATATTCTCGGCGGAAGCGCTTTCTTCTTGCTTCTTCGTACTCCATGTGTCTCCATCTTCTGAAGTAGAACAACAACTGGTTACATCTACAAGAATTAAGATGATGTATGACTGCATGAAAAACAAACAAGTCAGCTATGAAATCATTGTTGGGTTCAGCTATGTACATGTATACAAAAGATCTGAACTTCTGCTTCAAAGAGAAAAATGTGAGCATTCCCTGAAGCAGCTCTCAGCATGGTAGCTGCATGTATAAACAATGTACATGTGTGAGTGTGAGTGTGTCGGTAGGTGTCACTTGGCGACACCTACCGACACAAAATGGCAGAATTTTACTTTTGATTTCTTCTGTCCAAGTAGCACAAAGTAAAATTATAACAAGACGTCCTTTCAAAGGAATAGTGTCTGAGCTAGAGGGAGATATATTGAACTCACTTCTCTAGTTTTGAAGTATCCATACTCAACTCTATATCACTGTTAGAAGTGCTTTGCTTCAAACTGGAAAATCAAATTCGAAACACTGAACTGAACACTGAGGTCCTGTTCACACATAGCTTGGATTGAATCAATTCAGTTGTGTTCAAACCTATCATTGAAATGCCGCTTGCCCATTCTAGCTAGTGTGAACATTCAATTTGGCTTAGGGCCGGTTTACACGAGGCACTTTGCACGATGATTACACGATGATTGCTGCAGCGCGTCACACTGCCGTGAACCCTGGAGACCTGCCGCGACTTTGGAGAGCGCACGCTTACAAAATGGCTGGATAACAAGCACTGTTGTCGTTTTTCATGTGACAAATGATGGTGTTCTTCTTCTTTTGCGTCGGGCATGGCGCAGAAGACGGTTTGGACGTCGTAGGGACCGGTACCACAATATCAGTCAATGGGGAGCCGTCTTTGTCGCTGTTGCTATCATCGAAGGCCAGGTCAATGAACAGTCAGTAGGAGCGACAGCTTACGAGGAGTAAACAATCAGAAACAAAAAGCCACAGAAATAAGAAGGAAAAGGACATGGAATGATACTCTCTGAACAGACACAAACAGACGAGCTTGCTTTTTTTTTGGCGTGGTTGAGACAAACACAGAAAAGGAGAAATTTGCACATGGCCCCTTATCTACTGCGACAAAATGGGCTGCCTACGACACCGGTCCGTTCAAAGGAGGCTGGGCTGTGTCGCAGACTCCCCACAGTGTGACGTACATCCACCCTGGAGGTGGCACAAGAAAGAACGTCACACCGCGTGGTGAGGCCTGTTTACATGGATAAAAAATCTGTCCTACGACAAGCGTCGCACATTGATCCTGATAGGACAATCGTCGAAAGTGCCTTGTGCAAACCGGTCCATGAACTTAAGTAATGTATACCGAATAATAGATTCTTCATTTTTGTTCTTTCTAATATTCTTCTTTGACCTTGGCATTCTATGACATTAGTATCCATTTTCCGAAATATTTCTTTGCAATTTACAGCACAATCATGTTTTCTCACTTTGCAGCTGCTTTGTATGATTTACAGTATGGCCGAAAACCTTTTTTTGTGGAAAATGATGAGCGCACAGATGTCATCAATATGATCCAATCAACATGGCCTAACAGGCTTTCATGTTTTAGGTTTAAGTTGCTCCGTAATTGTCAGTCTATGTCTTGTGTACTCCATAATTATCTAATAGATATATTCAAAGTTCGGCCGCCATTTTCTCATAATGTCATATACTGCCTTGTTTCGCTACATTACATAAATGTACAGTTTGTTTAGGATTTCCTTCTCACGGAAACGAGGACATTTCCTTTGCTCACAGGTCCAACGAGAGGTCAGTGTCTGCCATTACGAAAAGCGAGGGTTGAAAGATGGCATAAATTATCTCATGAAGATATGCAAATATTAGTGTCAGAGAATTCTTGTAAGTGCAGAATGGTTTGTTTCTAGTCAATTCAAATAATTTCCTAATCAAGTTGACCTGTTCACAATGGTGAAATGTAGTTGTTCAAGTTGGCTAAGCTTTGAACAGAATTGATCTTGCCAGGTGGGAACAGGGCCTAGTGCAACATTGTCAGCCTAGGGAATATCTCCCATCTCCCAGAACTCAAAGTCTGCAGTTAAAACAATTATAAGACTGACATACAAATGTTAGTCTGTAGTGTAGGTCAAATAATAGCATCAAACATAGTGACAATCTAACACAGTGAACCCCCTTGTGGGTGGTCCCAAAGATAAGGTCTATAGTAGCCACCAGTCTGTTTTGACTGTTTTCTTCAAGTCAAAGTCTTAAGTGGTCACAAGAGACTATACTCTAGCCTGGCTGCTGGTTTGCCAATTTGTATTCTCTTCTTGGAAAGTCAATATAAAGAAATGCAAAAAAGATGCTGCCACATGTTGAACCTGTCGCAGTACTGTACAGGGATATCAGTACCATGTACAGGGCAACTGCATACATTTGTATGCAGGACTTGTACTGGCAAAATTGGAGTTGTGCCGGCTGATATCTGATGTCCACCTGCACTTTTAAAGGGCTAAAGACACCAATGACATCAACAGTAATAATTTCCTGAAATTACATAAAACATAATACTATTGTTTAATAAGATAGAAAGTTTCACAACATATTCACACTTCGGATGTCATTGAACATCGAACCATGAAAACATATACCGCCGGCTTTTGATTCTTCCCACCAGGTAATTACATTAATCAGTGATTTGCCTGCTCATGACGTCACAACGAACATGGCAGTCGATTTGGAACTTTGCACAACGGCTCGGAAAGAACGATATTTTTACAAGGAAACGAAATAGATATTGGTATGTCCTTTAATCAAATATCACGATATAATTAAGCACTGTTTGCTAATTATATAATGTTTTTCGCAAGCCCTTGTGTAAGGTTCCGAACCGGATGCTGTATCCATTGTGACGTCATGAGCAGGTATTAGTCACAGTGACTGATTAATGTAATCACCTGGTGAGAAGATCAGATAAGAATAAAGAGCTGGATCCATGGAAGTATGGTTTCTGATGGTTCAATGTTAGATAACATCAGAAGGGTGTGTATTTGTTTTAAACGTTTATATTCCTTCAATAATAAGAAAATGTTTTCTTTTGGTGTCTTATGCCCTTTAAGTTAAAACTTGCAACAACCCATCATGACTGTCCATGTATAAGATGTCTGAGGGTTTATTTGGATATCCTTTGTACCCCAGGCAGTGTATAAAATAAACTGAAGTTTTTACCTAATTTTTGGGGGAAAAGTGTAATCTAACGTCCAGTATACATCTGGTTGATGTAGAAACATGTCTGAAATTAATTTTGATAAAAATGAAAAAAATGTAAAGTTTCGGCAATCCAAGTTACAGTTCGAATTTAACCGGGGTTCGGATTAGGGCGCAAGAATATGCTGGAAATGCGTGGTCGTCACCCTGATTTTTGCCACCTATTGCTTGGTGATCATTATAGCTGAGCAGAGATTTGTTAATCTCCTGAAAAGCCTAATAGATGGGTTGTAGAATTTTGTTCGCCAACAAAGCCTTTAAGTTAGCTTTTGTATTTGTCTACTACGCTTTACCAGCATATAAGCCGTTACCCTGGGAAATTTTTTTCTTCAAGCAGCTTCGATAAAAAAGTATCAAGAAATGATAATTTTGGGTCCAAAAATAACATTACAGTTTCTAACTAAAATAAAAGGACAACAGACGATACCGACAATTACATCGGAACGCAGCAACAAACCGCTTTTTGCAGAAATAATATACACGATGTACTTTTCTTGGCAGAATTGTACCCCTGAGAGTGTTGGCCTAAATACGATGTAGTAAAAGACACTTTGGTACAAACCCTAAAGATGTGCATGCAACCATATATACATGCCATAGGCTATCCTGTGTCAAACTGCAAATGTTGGCACTCTTTTACTCATCTTCATTTTCCTTTGTGTGTAGATGATGATAAATTCAGGTCTAATGCCTGTTGCAAAGCACATACATGTAAATGCATCAAACCAGAGGAATAACATTAATATGGCTGCTGATCATTTCGAGTGACTTTAAAAGCTGGTTATCTTGCTAATAGATGAACCTGTTGAAGTTTAAATCTCTCATTCCGCAATAATTGAGGCCATAAAATATGTCAAAAGAAGATACACATAATGTCATGTATATTCTACTTGACAGTCTAGTGTTCCACATATTTCAATCTGTTAGTGATGAGTTGTGTACTTGGGACATATCCTCAAAACCCCTGTGTGCAATGATGGCTTCACAAAGTTTCTTTGAATAATTAAAAGGACTGTTTGCCTTTTATCCTACCTATAGATGAGTTAAGCAGAGTCAGCTTACCAGGAACCCTACTTACCTGCAGAAGGACGTGGATACCTGAATTGTGAGATCTTGTCATGGGGCAGGTGTCCTGATCAGGGAACATGCCCGTTCTAAAATTAGATGTCATTTCAAACTGTAGTGGCATCCAAAGAAAAAGAAAAAAACCTACCATTCTGCCGATAGCACTGATGGTAAAGCCCTTAATGCTGACTGATGTCTAGGGATAATTCTCAACAGTCTGTACTGGTACCAATGTGGTGTTGTGGAAGGCACTGTCATTGTTGTACTGCAGCCCATTACAGGCATTGGTCAGTCTTCTCGAAAAGGGAACAGTCCAACAAACGCGGTTTGGCACAACTGCTTGCTGCAGATTGATTGGGCTTTGCTGCCTCATCTTGACGGGTTTCCAGACTAAACAAGTGCTCAGAATTCCCACATGGATGTAAGCATTCCTGTATCATACCACATGGCATGAGGCAGGAACTCTAACTTAAGTCTGGGACAGTTCTGGGAACTTCAACAGTAAGTAGGCCTGACCCACCAATGTCAAGCAATCAGGTTTAGAATATTGGCTCCACATGCAAACTGCTTTGCTCCACCCTGGTCATACCTTGGAAGATATATTCCTCCACTACTGCTTGCGACAACAAATGCTTGCATTTTCACAAGGAATCACCAGCAACATAACTTCTCCTGTGAGGAAAGACCTGAGGTACAGGAATATGCATGTGCATTAATTGTCCCTGAGCAGATGGATTCCATTCTTTTGCTTGATCATGAACTGGCAGTCTTTCAACTTGAGAGGTCTTGTTTTGAACTTGCTGACATTGTGGGCAAAATGGGCACACACCGACTTTGTTGAAAACCTGTGAGGAGACATGTTAGTACCTACATTTGGTGTACTCACATACTGAAGACTACGTGTATTCAAGTGAGTCAAAAGACAGAATACAATGTACACCTTGTGCTGAATGCTCCTGGAATGTCAAAAGCTACATTGAATATATGATAAACTATTGCTGTGACTGTAACGTTACTGTGTAGAGACACAGAGCCAGCCCTTCTCAGTTGGACAAAAGAGTACAGAAAGCCTGTCAAGCCAGGCCTCCAAACCATCAGGAGGCAGAAGAGTGGCGGTTGGCAGCTTTCAGAATCATATTCTAAAACTTCAGCTTGGGTATATGATGTATGCAAGGTTCCTTCCAAGAAAGAATCTGTGTTATGTCCGGTACATTCTTCAGCAACATATTTTCAGTCCGAATCAGCATAATGGCCAGGAATTGTCCTAAGACCATCAACAGTCCAAACGCTAACCTCGAAGAAGCACCATCGGGTCTCCGAACACGTTCTTCGTTACGTGGCGCATCATGTCGTTTCTTTTCTCCATAGTACTGTCTTCTGCTGCGACGACATATTGCTGACAAGTCCACATGTTCATCAGGCGGGAACATCTGGCAGAGGGCAGCAGCACAGTTGGGCTCCAACTCCTGACAAATATGGGAATACAGACTTGGAATTATGGAAGCAAAATTAAAGCCCCTTAGGCCACACCCATTTAATTTCTTGGTTCTTGGATTTTTTTCAGAAAAAAATTGAAGCGACAGGGAAAAAAAAAAAAAACTTTCCAAAAAGTCTTGGGTCAAGATAGAGGCTTACATAAGATGAAGAATGACAGGAATGATTATGCAAGTTTTCAGTCTTCCATGGCACATCTTATGCAATGAATTCCTCTCTTTCATCTAGTACGACATTAATTATTCAACCATTTGTTTAGTAAACAGATAAGCATCAAAATACAATCTAAGTATTTGTGCCATGACTGGGAAATCACTGTTTTGATAATAAGCAGGGTGGGTTGTATTTGTCAAATAGACCCCTTTCCAAACTCCGGTTTCATTTTGAATCTGCTCTCGCGAGAGCTTAATCTGGCGTGAGCGCGCATGATTTGAGTACGGGAGCAGTGAACAAGCTAAACAATGGCGTCCCCAATAGAAAGCAATCATCTTTGGTGGAGAGATGTTCTCCCCCTCGGTAAAATTCGTAGATATATATGCATGGCAAAAGTAGATAATATTGTTGTGGACACTTGGACTCGATATCAGCCAGTAAAATTGTGAATTTCCGATAATTTTCCACAGTTCCTAACAGGCTGTTGAACGCGCACAACGCATCGTACATTTTGTATATGTTTACACCGCATGCTTGTAGTTTCCCCAATAATGTTAGCTCAAGTCGAGAAAAAATCCAACAAAAAACGTACACATTTCGGGCTGGGATCCTTGTAGCTACGTAGATAGAAATATACAGAATTTTAGCAGTTGTGACGGTAATTTTGATGATGCCAACTTCGCCTGGAAAACGCGCGTTGGGAGGGGGTCGTGTCTTCTGTCTAGCCTTTCTTTACATCGCTTCACCTGGCGATATTTTACACTTCCGCTGGATGAAATCCCACAAAAAAACGTGAAAATGTATACTATAGGCTTGAGCTTATGGTCCTTTTGGTTAGGAATTTAGCAGAATTTTGGCGGCATCTTTTGACGATTTTCTGAAATACCAAAACCTATAAAGTACGTGAGTAAAGATGGAGTGTTTTCACTTTGCGCCGTAATATATGTATCTTAAATTTCCGTCGGATGATATAACAAAAACGTGAAAATAAAGGCTTGAGGGCTTTGCGAGTAGAAATGTCTTTGACGATATTTTAGTGCCAAGATTAGCTTGGGGAAGTTCGGCAGAGGAGCAGGGGGCATGTTTTACTTATTTATTTCGATTTACCACATTTGTGGAAGGATTGACATAACAGGTGAACTATCACCTTTTCAAGACCATCACCTTTTGTCATCCCAGACCGGACTGTAAGGTTTGGACCATCGCAGTTTCTTTGTAGCGTTTCATTACATCACTTTTCGCGGCAATATTTTAGATTTCCGCAGGATGAAACCCCACAAAAAGTGAAAATATCCGCCAGGGGTCCTTCAGTCCTCAAGCCAATATTCTTTAACGTTTTTGTGGGGTTCCATCCAGCCGACAGATATCTAAAATATTGCCGCGCAAAATAATTGAAATGAAACGCCACATACAGTGGAAAACACACCCTCACTCCTTCACTCACATACTTGGAGTCCTCTTTGAGTCCTCAAGATTAAATTCTTGGCACCCAAAAAGATCGTTAAAAATGCCGCCGGAATTCTGCCAAATTTATACTCAAAAGGACCTTGAGCTCAAGCCTACATTTTAATGTTTTTGTGGGATGTCATTTGGCAGAAATATAAAATATTGCTGAGCGAAGTTGATGTAACACTGCACAGAAAACAAGACCCTCCCCCAAACTCGCTAATATTATTGGGGAAACTACAAGCATGCAGTGTAAACATATAAGCATTATATCACTGTAGCGCGCGTTCCACAGCCTGGCAGGAACTGTGGAAAAGTAGCAGAAATTCACAATTTTACTGGCCGATTTCGAGTCCAAGTGTCTACAACAATATCATCTACTTGTGCCATGCATATATATGTATATCAACGGATTTCACAGAGGAGGAAAACATCTTGCCGCCCTTCTTGAGTTATTTTCTTTCAAAGTCTGAAATAAAATTGGCTCCTGGAGTGTTAAAAAAAACTGCCACACCAGACATTAGACCTACAATCTCCCTCCTTGGAGCTATCTACCACTCAAAAATCATCACCATTGGATGTCCAGAACATGAGATATCAAAACCAGAAGTTCTGCTGCAGTACCATAACAATCTGCTAGGGAGCCCAAAATCCAATCATTTTGAGGTCTTATCAAGACATACCAACATACCAAACATTAGAGCTGTGTACCTAAACAAATTTTAGGTACAGGTACGGGTACACGGGTTAAGGTACAAGTCCGGACCTGAACCTGTACGTAAACTACTTGTTCGGAAAATGCTAGATTTTCAATAAGGACAAAAGCATGTTTGAACTGGTAAGAGCATAATATTTGATTGTGCTAGGTATTTTTTATATGAAAACACAGATAAAAATTTGACTCCAGCCATGCAAATGTGTTTTCTGAGCTTTAGAGTGGCTTTAGAGCACTGCCACAGTAATTTCACAGTAATTTTATCTGCCAAAGTGGCCATTCCCTGAGTCAGGTACAGTAGGGTCAGGTATTTTGGACCTGTACCTAATTGATTGTACCCGGTACTGTATCGGTACAGTGTACCTGTACACAGCTCTACCAAACATTAAGACAATATCCCCAGGCATTCTCGAGTTATTGTGTTTTCACCCACAGACAGACAAAACACACGTTCCTGATAAACCAGTCCTGCTTGCCGAACATGTACAAGGGAATTATGTATATCTTTGTACAGCGAGCATTCCAGAACAAAGAGTACTTAATTTTCCATACAGTTTTTTTATCACAAAATACACATAGTCTATCATTTGGAGGAGTTTGGGGGCTTCTAATAGCAGCTTCAATCTTCAGATTAGTTATAGATCAGCGATGGCTTAAGTTTGTTATATCAAGGTACAGTACATGTATTTTTCTCTTTCTTACATGTGCTTAAATCTTCTAGAACTTCTTAAATTTTTTTCCTTGATTCTCCTTCCTGCCGCAAGTACAAATTTTGAACAAAAGTCTTTCAGTTATTGTTTTACTTCATCTGACTAAGCAAATGCTGTATTGTAAATTCTTTTAAGCAAAGGGTAAAAAGGGAGCAATGGCTGAAACAATGGTTGCCTGACTCACCTGACCATCTCTGCCTATCTTGACTGGCTTGTTCTCATTCCATGCATTGAACAGATGTGTGGTCTTGGTAAATGGCAGTTCATGTCTGAAACATGGCAGAAACACAGTTAGACCAAATAGTAAAGCATGCTACACAGTAGTTAAGATACCTTATGCGTAATTTTGAAAAAGATGGCATTACGGCAGTTGTTATAAAAATTGGTAAACTTATTTTGGTGTAAAGTAATAAACATGGCAAAAAAATGCGATGATCCTAAAAAAAATTGGTACAAAAATAGGACTTATTGGAACTCCTGAGGAAGTCAGAGAAATTCACTATAATCATATCTAATTAACTGCTGGCTGTTTAAAAAGAGAAGATAAAAAAACTGAAAGCATTGTTGAGTTTAGACGCGAACTCCCTCAGGGAAAACTTAAAAGCTTCCTTTTTCATATCTTTGATCTGAAGATGGTTCGTTTTCGGGGGGAACCTTTGAAAAATGTATTGAGGTCGGGGGGGGGGGGGGGGGGGACACGGACAAAAATATTGGGATGGTGGGGAGGGCCATAGAAATTTTTTTCTGATTGGGCTTCCAGTGCACCAGCCCACCCCCTGTAGTCCTGTAAATCCAAACAAAGATCTAAGGACCTCCATACCAACTTTTACCGGTAGGTCATTGGCTTCCATAAAATGACACGGGAGCCCAAATTATACAACTTTGGGTGAAATATAGCAAGAAGATACATTTCAGTACAATTTATTCAGGCCTTCTTGAGTTATGCTGTTCATCCACAAACAATCAAACATGCAAATGTTACCAAAAACATATAACCTTCTTATAATGGAAGCTCATCTGTGCTGGTAGTAATCAGAATACAATGCTAAACTTTCTTCCAACACTAAGGCATACACAGGATCAAATTTTTACTACAGTAACTGTCGCCTTCTTCAGGATCAACATAACCGTCTTAGAGAAGGCAATTGAACAATTCAGAGATTTTGTTAATAACTCTCAAAATATACTAATAACAAAATTAGCAATCATATGCAGGCTTTACACTGATGTACAAATGAACAACTTGACAGCATTGAAGTTGGGAAACTTAGATTTGCATATCTCATTGATGTATTGAAATTCTCAGAATTTACCTGTTGATCCAGTCTAGCTTGATAACCCCTCCCAAAGCCTTGGCACTCAGGCCTGGCGGCAGCACCCACTGGACGGGCTTTACATCCCGACGGGACTCACTCGACATTCGAGCAAAACCTGAAAAAGACATCTTCTGTCAACTTACCTTGTATGCTACTGCCTGAACTTGTTCAATAATCTAGTTCGCAACCTATGAACCAATAGTTGATATTCCACATTGCTTGCCAGACATTGTGAACTATAGAATGTAAGCAATGAAATGAAATACCATTGCCCATAACGTGTTGGACAAGCGTCAGCCCGAATGAGTGCATCAAATAGCTGACATACATGCATATATACAAGATTTTCTGCATACTAACTATATATAATACAGTAACTACTACCCCTGATACAAGGCTGGTTGCAGAAAAATCTGTGGGGCCATAATGTAAAATCTGAAATTGAGTATGAATGTTTTCTCCATTGGTCTTTAACACTTTTTGAACAGGACAAATTTAAATGTATGATGTACCTTCTCTTTTTCCCTTGGTAATTTTACTCAAATCAAGGACTTTTACATCACGTCCATGCTTAGATTCATAGAAATCATGTCTCCCTGCTGACATCATCTCTGCAAACTTGTGAATTGCCTAATAGATCCTACTGCAAGTGACAAATCTATCAAATTTGGCAGCGCACTAGATTAGTTCACAGAGGAAAAGTTGTACATGAAAACAACTTGCACAGTTTTGCATCCTACCCAAAACTGTAGCACCACCTTGCTCTAGTTTATAGGAAAGGGAGTTTTTCGACCATTTTCAGTGATTAAATTGTGACCAAAAACTGGCTTTAGTTACTATATGCAGCTTGAGCCATCAGGTTAGAATATTTTACTGGTAGCATGAACAAACAGTTGGTTCAAAAGAGACGCAAATACTTTTCTTTTTCAAACAAATAAGTCAGTTACAAAGTCAAACCCTTTATTGAATCCACTTCTGACTTAATGTACAGTTTAATGAAGAAAACAATAATCCCTCACAAAAATTGCCACCTGTATCATACAGGTAGTAGACCGACCAAATTACCTACTTTTGACCATGCCATGTTGTTCTTGGTCGCCCGGTACGGTACAGTCATCTCCAACCAAAGGCAAAGAGGCTAATTTTATCGTAATTTCTCGCTAAATACCACCCAATATTGGTGTCTCCATGGATTTAACTATGACTTGGACATTACCGGAGGGCAAGATCTAATGTGCGACTGAAAGTTCTGGGTTCCTAATGCCAGTTGGAGGTCCTCTTCCCATTTTTCTGGGTACTTACCTGAAATAAAGTATGCACCCCCATTTTGCCAATGGCTTGTAACAGATGTTGAAAACTTTTAAAAGTTTAAAAAGTGTCACTTTTATCGAGAACATGCATGTATGGAATATCATTCTGCCATGATGGAGTTCCTATTCACAACATTCACATGAACTGGCAAGTTGGCTAAAGCATGTAGCTTTAGTCAGATATCATGGCTTTACTTACTTCAGACCAAGTGTGGATGTAATAATGAGAGGAGAAATTAAAATAGTACAGCAGTAATCGTCTACTGACTCAGAGGTTAAGCATTTACATGACGAAACCAGTTTTAAAGTGAAGCAATATCTTGAAACAATTCACCATGGAGAACATTACCATGTACCGTGGATAACATTACATACCTTGGAATTTCCCACTCTCCTTCACAGAAAACACCAGAATAATGTTGCGGGAGTCCTGTTGAACATATACAAGATTTCTGAATGTCTGAAAAAGTCCAAAAATTCTGATATTCCATGTAACACTACTTCACCTAAATCTGGAGGTTTCCATACATCCAGGATTTAGGGATATATACTAAATGTAACATCAGTAATACCGCCAGAAATGCAAACTTGTCAGACTTAAGTATTCAGACATGTCAGAACACTGAAATTTTGCAGAATGAAAAATGAGGCTCAGCATTCAATGGTTCTCAATTTAGCAAACAATTTAGCGGTGCTGTAAATAAACTGAAACCTGTGCCGCGCAAACCTGCCGGCGTTTCGGCATGTCGACATACATGTACATTTGTATACTGCCTCGCACAGACTTCTGAGGTTTACGGCACTTTCTGTGATATCTTCGGGGACAGATCACGTGAGACAATTTCAAATTCGTGCATTTCTGTTAACTTAACCTTGAGTATCTCCGCGGTGACGATCTCAGGGTCGGCAAAAGTCGGGAAAACAATCGCTGGATGTTTCTTACTATAAATATGGCGCAGGAGTAACAAAACGGTGGCCCCTGCATCAGCCCGTGGTCCTCAAGCCCAGATAGCAGCGATGAAGTTGAGAACTACTTGCCAGGGATAGATCTAGAGCACAGCCTTGTGAGCAAGGAGAAGGCGGAACAAGTGCGGAGACACTGGGGGAGGGGGCAGTCCGCTGAGCCAACTGCAGTCTCCCCGATTGTCTGCAGTCAGAGTCCGATGTTTAAAACCGACAATGATGTTTCAGATTTATAAAAAAACTATGCAGAGGCCAAGGTTTTGCCTGAGGATTTTTAATGCCGTCCAGTAATTTTGGAAATTTTTCCGCCGGCCGTGATTTTTGTCACGGTTTGTGAGATCTTATCAGAACACTTGCTACTGAGATGTGTATGAAGTGAGTATTTTGCATGGACCTGCTTATCAAAAAGTGTCAATACCGAACTCATAAGGACTTGATTACGAACAAGAGTGACAGCCCCCTAAATATGTACACAATGTATGTGTTAAACATTGAAGAAGCAAACTACTGATTCACCTAAGAACAATGTTAAACACTTCTAACCTTGAAAGCCTGGTTGAGTCTCATTTCATTGTTGGGAGGAGTGGACCACACACCCTGAAATAAGCACACCATAAATTACTGTAACCTGGATCAGGTGAAAAATTGCAGTAGTCATACAAATCCACAAACGCGTCTGTGAAGTAATCACAAAGGATAGCAGCACGTTTCCTACTTACTGTAACATAATGTTTAGTGTCGTGTGTTTAACAATAAATTATTTAAGAAATATTGGAGGGTCTTTATTTTTGTGAGTTACATTTTGTATACTTATGCTTAATGATGCTAGCTTTCTATCAATCAATCAAAATGTGCTTCTGTCTTAAACTCTTTAGTATACATGTAATCTCCAGTCTACATGTACTCTCCAGTCTACATGTACTCTCCAGTCTACATTGTACTCTCCAGTCTACATTGTACTCTCCAGTCTACATGTACTCTCCAGTCTACATGTACTCTCCAGTCTACATGTACTCTCCAGTTTACATGTACTCTCCAGTCTACATGTACTCTCCAGTCTACACGTACTCTCCAGTCTACACGTACTCTCCAGTCTACATGTACTCTCCAGTCTACAAGTACTCTCCAGTCTACATGTACTCTCCAGTCTACATGTACTCTCCAGTCTACACATACTTTCCAGTCTACATGTACTCTCCAGTCTACACGTACTCTCCAGTCTACACGTACTCTCCAGTCTACATGTACTCTCCAGTCTACAAGTACTCTCCAGTCTACATGTACTCTCCAGTCTTCACCTACTCTCTAGTCTACACCTACTCTCCAGTCTACACATACTCTCCAGTCTACACATACTCTCCAGTCTACATGTACTCTCCAGTTTACATGTATGTACGTGACTGTGCTCTCCAGTCTACATGTACTCTCCAGTCTACACGTACTCTCCAGTCTACATGTACTCTCCAGTCTACATGTACTCTCCAGTCTACACATACTTTCCAGTCTACATGTACTCTCCAGTCTACACGTACTCTCCAGTCTACACGTACTCTCCAGTCTACATGTACTCTCCAGTCTACAAGTACTCTCCAGTCTACATGTACTCTCCAGTCTACACCTACTCTCTAGTCTACACCTACTCTCCAGTCTACACATACTCTCCAGTCTACACATACTCTCCAGTCTACATGTACTCTCCAGTCTACACGTACTCTCCAGTCTACACATACTCTCCAGTCTACATGTACTCTCCAGTCTACACGTTCTCTCCAGTCTACACGTACTCTAAAAACTGCCCAATGGATGCAGACCACTTGGGGCCCAAAAATTCTGATCTATTTCCACAGGTGGTCACTATAGTCAGGATTTTCAATGCTTGTGTCAATGGGAAAGATTATTTCAGGAAGTGGTCACATTGGCCAGGTGGCACATACATAATGTATGTAGAGGTGGTCACTTGTACAGGCTTGACAGTACTAGTATAATTCTTCATGAGATACATGTGAGTGAACTGTATGTACAAAGTAAAGCTGTATTGAAATGTAACTAGCTTCAAGACAATAATAAGCAGCTCAAGTTTACCTTTGCTTTTGCTAGTGCCACATTCTCATGGTTGTTACTCTTTACTAGGAAGAACCTGGCATCACGGAACAGGTACCGAAGTTTGGAGGACTGATCTGAATATCAGACAAGAAATGTGTAATGTTATTATGGCTCAGTGCTCGAAATACTTTTTTCTGCCAGGTTGCCCACTTCGAAGTTATTATCTTCAAATCAACTTGTCCATTATCTTTCGTTCTAATCAACTATGGTACTTACATGTAGGTTTTATCTTATCAAGTAGTAACCACAAATTTAAAGCTTTCAAACAGTATGGTATTATGACAATCAATCAATCAATCAATCAGGGCAGATGCATGGCGGCTTCAAATTAAGTTACTTCTTTCTAAGCACAGGACTTATCTACCACCCAAGAATCGCCGAAAAAGAGATAGCAAAACTGGACGTTCTGCTGCCTAAAATATAACCTCCATGAAATTTAATGGAGGTAACAAAGTTGCAGTTGAGAATGTTGTGAAAGAAAGATTTCAACTGGACAATGGCATGGCGATTATCATATAATTTTCTTGATAATTCTTACATCAATTTTGAAAATTTCTGTGAGTTACTTTAAAATTTAAATGAAGGTGATCTGAATCTGCAGCAATCAATATTTATAAATTTAAAGCTATCATAAGATCAAACATGTGCGAAGAACAGAATTGTTCACAATGTGTAAAAAGGTTCCATCCAAAACCTTTTATGCTCAGCCTGGTACTACATGTGTATTTAGCATTTGTCAAAATAGGAAAAGTTCTATTCCAGACTTGAATGGGAGAGGTGTCAACACTGGAAACAATCAAAAATAGACCTCTCTCATATGGGAAGTGAAACATTAAAATTACACAATGTACTACATGAACTCTTCCATAATATGATGTTTTTGAGTTTTCTACTTAAGGCCACAGCAAGTAAATTTCATGGATGACATCAGCGCCCTCATTAATTGAAGCCATCCAAGTAAAATTCTGCAGGCAAACAATAAAAGTTCCAAAATCTGCATGTAATCTAGCTGTGATGGCGGAATTGAGGTCAGGTGCCCCCTTCGATTAGAACCATCCATCCACACCTGATTAAACACTATATTAGAATACGGCAGAACGTGCCAGCTGACAGCCTTGCAGCAGACGCTCTTTTGTGTCAACTTGATTTAGATGCATCAGGGGCTTCAGGAATCCGCAAGATGCTTGAGGAATGTGGTTTTGCTTATGTCTGGACTTTACTGATGTCTTTTGTCTTAAATTCATCTCAAATCATCCCATCCATCTACCAACGTTTTAAAGATATGTATTTCCAATCTTTCACAACAGAAATGCCTAGTACCAACAGATTAGTAACATACAGATTACTTACAGATACTTACTTCGAAGAGAAATATCTAAAATCTACAAACATTCGACACAAAACAGCCATCACAAAAACTCCGGATTAGTTCACACAAACTACATTATTGAAAAAGGCAGACATAACTGCATTCCTTTGGAGCATAGAACTTGCCAATATTGCGATTTAGGTAAGACTGAGGACAAGTGCCATTTTGATGCCGGCACTGCTCTCACTATACAACAATGAGAGGAATATCCTCTTAAATTGTATACAAGATAAGTTTCTTAGTTTTCATTACTTAGATAGCCCAGAAAAGTTAGTATCCATATGAAACTAGACAAGCCATATTTTCTGAACCCTGTATGCTCATACATAAGAAGTGAGAAGAAATTGAACCTGTTACATAGCGGTATTGATTAGTCTTTAGATGAGATATCACATTTTGTTATCACTGTGCTTAGCTCATCAGACCATAAACGTGCAATAATGTCTTTCATTCAAATAATTTTCACCTGATATAAAAAAAGAAAAAGAACGAGAAAGGAGGAGAAAGTTCCAAAATGGAATGTCGTGATGTAACCTTGATTGTACTTGTAGAAGTGACACTAGTGAGGTAGCCATGACTGCAGTTGTAGGAGTGAAACTACAAAATTTTGATAGTTGTCAAAAAAAGGGGGCATGAAAGTGTGTCTACCACTGTAGTTTCACTTTGTGCATTTCTTGAATCCAGGAATAAAAGACTTGTTGGCTGTGAACCATGTTTAGTCCCTTCAATTCTTGCTACAATCTTTATAGTTACTAGACAAGTATCTAAGTTGAAAATTTAGCCATCTTGTTGTTTTTTTACCCATGATCTTGTTGTTTTTTCACCCTCTTGCATTACAGTTGGGATATAGAGAGGATGTCATCCATAAACTTTACTTGTTGTGGCCTAACCAATGCTACTGTGAATACAACCTTTCTTCACTGCTTTCACGCTTGATGAAGGGACTCTTGTTCGTTTAGATCTTGAGGCTGCAAAACATAAAACTTTAAGCATGGAAGCAGCAAAGAAATGCAGATTTACTTGACGTGTACTGCATGCTCTGTGACTTTCAATGTACAACAAATAGCATCTCCTTAATAAGCAGATCTAGGACTAAAACATGATTGTTCATTTTTTTTCATTACTTTGTCCATCATTCTAGAGTAAGTGATGCATGTGAAGTAGAAAAGAAAATCACTTAAAAAAACATACAAAATGCAAAATAATCCAAAGCCATATGTCTATTTGGAGATATGCATTTCCCCCACATTCATACAAACATTTAACAGGGATGAGAATCCAAACAACAAAAGACAATGTCAAAGGAGACAATCATCTGCGTGGGAACTTCATAGTGTAAGGCGGGTATCTCACTGGACCAACGGCACGTTGGCGTCTTCGCTGTGACCGGGCAATTTGTGTCAGTTTGATAAAAACTTTTGTCTTGTTGTCTTTTTGGATGATATTCCCATTATAAAGTCAGAGGTAACACAAATCTAATTTGTGATAGCGCTTTTAAGTCAATTCAATCATTAACATTCAAATTCTGACCTTCGCATACAGAAATTCTCACATTCATTTGTATACAAAACAATAAGACAAATATCGGAAAGACATTTGATGAAGAGCATTTAACAGTGTTAAAACACTTCACCCAAGATAGTTACAAAATTTAAATTGGTAAGATTCCTAATATTTGGGATATCTTATCAAATTTATCCTACCAGTCTCATTTTCAGAGTCAGAAGTGTTTCCTCTGTCAAAAACAATTGGTGAGATTTTCCTCTTCCTCTTCCTTCGATCACCGTGTAAAACTTTCTTACTTTCCGTCCCTAAAAAATAAGAAGAGACAATGACATATATCATGCCAATCAGCAGTCAAGACAAGAGGGTGAAAAAGAGAACCAATTTGAAATGATAATGCCCAGGATATAACAAATGCATGTATCCTGCAGACATATTCATGGCCTACATGACATAGTTTTGGCCAAACCAATCTTATTTGTTGCTTCTCAGATTTTTTTCAGAAAGAATATGAAGAGACAAGGCAAACAAGAGCTTTTCAAAAAAGCTGGCGTTTTGTCAACGTTTCTGAGTGTGAAGTTACTGTGAACTGTCTTTTCCCTTTTCTTGAAGTAAAATCTGCCAGAGAAAGTCACTCAAGGGCTGTTGAGTCTATAAGAAAAATTGTCATTTTGGGAAAGGAGTACTGTTTTAATAGAGAAAGGCAGATCGGGGAAAGCAATTTTGAAGTTACGGCACTTAACTTAAGTGCTTTTGAAAAAGCTGGTCTTGGCTTACAATTTGTACTTTATTTTAAAATGAACAATAAGTTCATTATAAAAGCTATCAATGTACATAACACGCAATAAAACATACAATTTGAAAAAGCACCATTGAATCATCAGCACTACGGTAATTAAGTGAAATAGAAGTTCATAACAGCTATGCCTCTATCTAAAATGACTACCAAATGTCAAACAAGTATTCAAACCGATTAACAGCTAACTCATCTCTATTATTACACTGGTTTCCACATTCACAACATTTCTTCCTTAATTTTCTGGATAATTTTGCTAAAATTCATGAAAATTCCCATATTTTTGTGCCAGCTTTGTCTGTGAAAACTTCTGAATGAAGTCGATACTGAACAATGGAGCATTTGCTACTGTAACAAAGGATCGCTGTTTTTGATGGAGTATCCCTATATAATGTCCTTGATCCGACGCCCTTATGGCGTTTATGCAAACAACATCAGGGGGGGTCCCCTGGAAATTGTTGATATTTTGGACCCTTCAAACTCTATTTCCTGCATTCTGAGTGGCGAATGATTGTTGAGTAAAACTAAATGTAGGTTTAATGCGTCCATATCAGCGCAGAAATAGCGCTAGCGGAATTTTCCCACCGCAAAATCATATACGGCTTCATTTTTTTCTATGCTGCAGAAACTGCATTGACAGAAGAGGCTTGGCTAAATTTTCATTGAGGCCACACCAATTTTTTTGGTTCCTTCTCCGAATAGCCTGTCCTGTTTTTCCCATTTTGAAAAAAAAAAATGTGGTCACTATTCCCATTCACAAATTTTTACTCCCAATTTTACTATCTGTTCAGTTGTAAAACTCAATAGCCACTAAAATAGATTATCCTTGTAGGCTTGCACATGCCTACAAAGTGTGGTCACATTGATCATAAGTTGTACATTTTCATTTATCAAAACTATTTCTCAATATCAATCCATATATTACATGGCAAAAGGTAATTTTGCTACTAAAATTATAGTTCTAGATCAAAGAAAGGGGTGCATTGCATTGAAACAAGCCATACAAAGCTGAAACTTGAATAATCATCTTATTCTTTATGTTATGTTAACCCTTATCTTCACCCCAGACTATTTGCAAAAAAAATCATTATTATTTTTTTTCGCCCTGTCGCTCCAGTTTTTTTCTAAAAAAATCCTGAGAATCAACAAGTAAAATTGGTGTGGCCTAATATCGTTATGAAGGCTGCTAAAAATTGCTTTAAACGTTCCAAGAGGCGGTTAATTTTGTGCAGCTTACAACGCAACCTGCAAACCCTCTAAGAAACTCCCGTCATATTGTTCACGTGAAACCCATATGCTTTCTTTAGATCAACCAATCAGAGCACAGGTTATCTGAGCTAAGCCAATCAGAGCTCAGAACATGCGGGCTTGTTGCATGTTCACGAGTATTCAAACCTCAAGATGGCGCCTGTGGCTCGGACTGAAATTACAGCAGTAGAAATACATTTCATTCTCAGGTTTATGTTTTAATATCCCGGTAGAAATGGAACTGGTCGATGGCTGATCCTTGAATACAAATTCTTATGAGGTTTTCGGCTTTCAATCGTGCTCTGTCATAGTTTGCAGGACACGAATGACAAAAAATGAATATGACAGAATGACACTTGCATAAACTTCGAAATACCTACTTGAATCTTGAAAAACGAGTTTTTAATGAGATCAACATATGCGAAAGGTGCCGACATCTATTGTTTTCTAGCATAACAATACCAAACAAACGAAGGAATGCTATTTTCTGACGCTGGACGGTGTCCATATGCCCGTAGCTTCAGTGGAAAACACAAATTGCCGAATTTTTCAGAGTGGACGGCCTCTGTCTGCGTTCAGACCGTCCCAAGCTAGACGAGGCCGTCATTTGATTGGAAGACGGCCCTCTGGCCGAAACACTCCCGCCATAGCGGCGTGGAAATAAACGGCGCTAGGCCGAAAAAAAGAATTACGAGCAAAAATACCCGGGAAATATTGCCAGAAAAACCTTAACTTTCAATTTGAGAGGATCCTGGTAATAATGTAGCAAATCCCCCATTCTTAAAAAAAAAGAAAAGAAATGAGTGTCTAAGGTAAGAACGTACCGGGCGGATTTTGAGGGGAATTAGGTTTATTTGAGAGGTGATTTTGTGAATGGGGATTCTGGCGATATCAAATCTTTTTTTTTCCAATACGCCGAAAAATAGGAGCGGCAATTCCGAGAACCAACAATTAAATTGGTGTGGCCTAATGACAGACAACAATTGGCATGTGATAGTGTTGATTTTTCTATTGAACATCATCCTGTCAGCAGTGCAGATTTTGACAGGACGGCTACACAAGTTAGATTGCGAACAAACATCTCAAGCGCTCACGCAGCTGGGGCGATTTGTTAAACTGCAGGAGACGCCAAAAACAGCGGAGGATCTTATCAGCAGGATAAGGCTGACCTCCTATGGAATCTCGGCCTGGTTACTACTACGTGTGCGAGTAACATTCCAGACATACCAACCCGGCATAGCTGGGATTCACGAAATTGTTTGGAACGAAATACATATAATTAATATAACTGTTTGGCGCTCTCCTGAAGCATTGCCAAAAATACACATGATATGAATTTTGGAATGACTGAAAAATGATCCTTCTATGTTCATGATCACAGCCTTTACAGATGTTAACCTAAACAACTCAATCTGACATCTTCCATGATAAGGAGAGGTGAGTACCTGAGTCTGAGCAGGTGGGGCTGAGACTCCTGCTGGGGGAGCGGGAGTCCATCCCACTGGGACTACGGCTCCTGCTCAGACTGTTGCTGGCACTACTGAAGCTGTGGGAGGATGAAGTGCTGGCCTCACTCCGCGTGTCAAACTCCATCTCCTGACTGGATACTGGCTCTGTATCTACAGCGGCAGGCTCCACCCCACCAGGGTCCTCAGTCCCCTCCACACCTTTCTCCTCCAGAGTCTCCAGGCCGGGGGGGGCGTCTAGCAAGGACATTTCACAAAGCAATCATTCCGCATTGGGTTAGTCACCACACCTGCATATAGAGTGCCATCCAGCAGGGGGCTACAACAGTCTAAATCATAGCTCTGAAGGATCAGTGGTAGAAATACTTTTTTCCAGTGTTCTGCAATACTGAAGAATATCATCAAACTTTTGTTCTGTAATTCGGAAAATTTTTGTCAAATACACAATTCGGGAAATGCCTATTACTATATCAATATCATTTCTAGCTTTGCAACTCATAGCATTACACTGTTATTCTTTATTCTCTCACTCTATCTTTGGGTTTTATTTCAACATTATTTTGTCGGGATATGACATAAGATATACAAGTATTTAAAAAATCTCTACCTTTTTTTTAGTTGAGTAAAATTTCTCATATGGCAAAAATAACAAAAAAGTAGTTAATTTAGCCCCTAGAAATAATATGGATATAATCTATTTCATCATCAGCCCTCTTTCGACATTTGGAAATTGCAGTTTTGCAAATGTCCATAGAGGGCAATTTGTGTCATTCTTGCGTGTTATTGCGAGATACAGCCAGAGTTCTCGAAAATTCCAACATGGCCACAGTTTTTTTTATTTCTTGGCCGAAATTGCTGAAGTTTTTATTGACTTCTTGTGTTTTTCTGCGCATTTGAACAGGTTGAATACGGATGGAACTTCTAAATTCTAATTTTGCAGTGTTCTTCATAATAGGACTTTGATACACGTGGCATATGTAATCAACGGCAGGTGGAACATCAGCAGAGGCCAATTTGGCAAATAAGGGCCGGAGTTGCATTATTAAAGCAAAATTGCCATAAATCGACTTTTCTTTTCGGTAAATTGTGAGAATAGCACACTTGTGACATTTGTAAGCTAGTTAATCAAAGGCAAGCACTTTCACTTTCACACATACAATAGATGTCATTTTGGAAGAGAAGACCATCATTTAGAATAGATTATGCTAATTACAGCCTTATGTGTATCATCAATGGGACACTATCTACATGTAGATAAAACAATAAATCTACAAAAGCTCAACATATTTCATGGAGGTAGCAGGCATCCGGACTCTTGGTCCCCGATGTTTCTGGATTGCTTAGGGCAGTTGACATGATTGACACAAAATCCTACATATGCCAGGGTCACATTTCCAAATAGGCTCTCGACTGGGCAGTTTGCCAGAACAAAAAAATATGACATAAATGACAACAAAACACACCAAACATTGAAACAAATAGTCATGAGCATAATTGTGCATATTTTTCGTTTCTGCCCGAACAGGTTTCAGTCCAGTTGGGCCCGTTTGGAAACGTGACCCTACAATAACTCACATTAATTTTTGTGCGGAACAAGAATATTATGAAAATATCATTTAACTTTTAAGATGTCTGCATAAAGATGAAACTACAAAAAGAATATCTTAATTAAAATTAGACTCCCTTATTCATACATAGGTTAATACTGAAAAAGTCCAAACCAGTATTCTATCTTACCTTGACGATTATATCCTTCACTCTTTGACATGGGGAACATTTCAAGCATCTGAAAGTACAAGAAGGAAAGCAATCAATAGTAATTACAATGACTCATAAATGCTGAACAATAAAACATAAAAATGATACTTTTGAATTAATTTTCATTTACAAACAACTGTCAGTAACAGTTTTTCTAAATCTTAAACCAAAGCAAGCTGATCCGAAAACAACAACGTGTGATTTGGAAACCCCAAATCCCCCAACACCCCTGTCCGTCCTCCAGAGCGAGGCGCCGTATGGTAACACAGGACAGGAAAGACGCCTTAGGACTCTGCATGGCCCTCACAGACTGGTCCAGTGTATACTGGGCCAGCTCAGTAGAGGATAAGGTTAAAGTCTTGAATTAATCTTCTTTTAAAGACTACTTCAAGACATCTTAAATTGTCTTAACCTCATTTACATACCTACTCAGAGTTTTGGTATAAAACCTGGTGTTCTCAGTCCTATCGTTATTGAGTCACTGACGAAAGACAGTGGATGCTGTCTGAAACGTCTGACTGTTTCAAAAAATTTTATCCAGTTGCTTGAGTAATTATTTTTGGCGGATAAGGTAAAAGGTTTAACTACATTCAACTACATCATGCAAACCAAATCAGCACTCGAGAAAAGACAGCCAGCCTTCCAGAAACACGGTAAAACAGTAGCCAGATGGAAGAAGCTCCCAAACAACGAACTGGGCCGCACACAGAAATGAAAACGGATTATCGCCCTCACCAATGTGCCAGAAGACCAACCAGCAGACCAACTAAGCAACTTCTTTGCAGAGGCAATGTCGCACAGCAGTACCTTTGCCCTGATCCCACTTCCACCAACTGATGCTTCCTCTGATCTCTGCAGCATTGGCCAGGTTAAAGCAACACTTAAAAACCTGCAGACCTGACAATATACCAAACTGGGTACTGAGCCTGTTCTGTGAGGATCTAAGCCCAGTCATCTGATGAATGCGTCCTACAACATGGGCATCATGCCATCACTGTGGAAAACAGCTAATATCTGCCCTGTGCCTAAAACAACTCACCCGACATCTAAGAAAGACTGGAGACCAATCTCCCTGATCTCCACACAGGGAAGGTACAGGAGAGGTTCGTGCTGAACAGATTTTTCCCCCATAATCAAACCCTGGATAAAAGATCAGTTTGCGTAGTGGATACTTAGTGGATCAACAGTTACCTGTTGGGCAGGAAGCAGCGTGTTGCTGTCAACAGTCAGGTCAGCAGGTGACAGAATGTCACATCCCGAGTTCCACAGGGGTATATCTGTCTACGATTAAACACCCAACAACTACTAATATTGGGTACGCTGACGACATAGGATTACCATTTACCAAGAAGCATCCCCTGTGTCACTGCTGATCTAGACAACACCATGCAGGAAGAGGCCACTCACCTAGATTCATGGGCAACACAAAACAGCGATAAAACTCTAGAGTAACTCCAGACCTCCCCCGCGCATTCTTGGAGGGAAAGAGGTAGCAGTCGTCACATGTGCCACCTACCTGGGTTTTAAGATCAGTTCTAACCTAAAGGGGATGGTCAAATTACTCACGTGGCTAAGAAGGGGTCACAACGCCTTCACTTTCTCCGTTTGCTCACCAAAGGTGGCATGCCCCCTAACAATCTTACAACAGTACACACGACCCTTATCAGACCTATTTTAGAATATGCAAATGTTGTGTATTCGGTTGCGTAGCATTGACAAATCATTTCCTACACCGATCGTCCGCCACCATTGAATGTCAGCTGTATTTTGCATGTTACGTAACCCTCATCACGTGTTTGCGTTTCGCATCCAGTGGTAGAAATACTTTTTTTCAGTGTTCTGCAATATTGCAGAATGTCAAAATTTTTTTCTGCAATTTGAAAATATTTTCTGCAAATACACATGCCTCCATACTACAACCTTCTCAACTTAATAATGCCTACTAACTTACATTATATCTAGAGCTTTGCAACATTGCTGTAATTCTTTATTCTCTCACCCCATCTTTGATTATCACTAGCAAAGTTTTTAAGAGGAATAACATGCATGTGTGTGAAAAATATTCAAATTAATAGTAGCGAAAATTGCAACAGCAAAATATTTATTCAATATCAATCAAATCAAATATTCGTTTGATTATTTCAGTATGTGTATCAAAATTAAAAACAAATTCAACAGCTTGCCTGATAAGGAGGACAAGGGAATTATATCCTTGCGAGAAATACGTGTTGTGATGCGTATTATGATTAATAAATAAGATCACACGACAAAAAATGTGACACAGCCACGGCCCACAGAAAACATGACAGAAACCAAAAAAAAAAATTCAAAATAAAATGCCTCCTGCAAACCTTGGCCTCTGTGTAGGTTTTCGTATAAATCTGAAACATTGCTATCGGTTTCATACATCGGACTCCGACTTCGATATTTTTGGTAATTACCTGTTCTTTATCATCCTTTGAAGTTTTGCCATGCTCCATCATCTTCCTGCTGTCCCCATGTTTCTTCAGAAGTCTTTTCTCTGTGTCGGTGTTTCCCTCATCTTCCATTTCCATTGAACTGTCTTGCTTGTTGTCCAGTGCACCACCTGCATGAAAAGATGTGTTTGAACTTGGCAAAGAAGCTTGGAAACCTGTGTTGAGTCCATAATATTACTTGTCTCTGTAGCAGGCTTTTAGCTTGGATTTAGACCAGGTTTGGTAGTTTGCTTGGTTGTCTCCTGCCAACCTTAAACCCTGCCAGAATAGCATGTATGAGCAATACAACAACTTTGCCAAACATGCTGTACTTTTACTGGTGACATCAGTACATCAAATGCATCAAAGACCACAAAGAGTACAGCAAGTGCCACCTCCAAAAAAAACAAGCAGCTACCTTAAATCAGCTAAATTATACACTGATAACTTATGGATGACGTCCTCTGGAGACCCCAAAATGCTGGCGAAAAAAAGAAAAATCCAACAAAAGCAAAAATGCTGCTAAACCACAGGACTGGACTACAAAGCTGATATTGCGAATTGAACCACAGAACAGTATATCAAACAGGCAACAAGTCTTGTGGTGTTTTGTTTTTTGTTTGGTCAAATGTGGAATTTTCACAGATTCTTTCCTTAAGATATTCTTTCTTAAAAATTTGATTCTTTACTAAAATAACTTTCTTGAACTTTCCTCGTTTTTGAAGAAAATGAAAAGATGCAACTCTAGTTTGTGCTTAAAACAGGGATTCTTGTATACAGATTAATATTCTTGCTGACAGAAAAATTTCCTTTGCACAAGGAAAAACAAGAAAAATAAGAAAAAGGATTTTTGGTAGTGTATTGTTTCAGTAAGCAGATATGCTGTTTTGGTTAATATAAACAGAAATTTTCTTAAATGAAAAGATGGCTGTTATTCTGTTTGCAGTTGTACAGAGTGTATCATATCAGAGTTGTGCTGGATTAATGCAAATCATGCTCATTTGCACATTATTGTCAATTGGCAATCGTTTCTTCTTCTCTACCTAACCTCCTTGGTGCCACCCAGGCCTCCGGATGATCCATGAAGGCAAATAGTTCTGGGATGTACAATCAGTAGATAACTTACCCTCTGGTAGGGTCCTGTCAAGAGGCTGCTTACTGACATCCCTTTCTTTCTGCTTGACTCTGGCTGCTTCCCTGTCTTGCTTCTCCATCCCTTGTTTCTTGTCCTTGTCACTTTCCTGGCTGATTTCTACACCTTTCTTATTTTCTCTGACTTTTCTACCGCGACTGCCAGGACCCTTCCTCCTCTCACTACCTCCGAGTGTCTCTCGGACGTCTTTGTTAGCTGGGTCACTGCCTACAAATGTCTTTTCAGGCACTTCCCCAGCCTTGTCATCCCCTGTTCCCTCCAGTTTTTTGTGAGGTGACTTGTCAGCAGTATTGTTGGACCTCTGGGCTCTTGTGGTCGCTCCTACTTTTCTGTGCTTCAATCTTCCACACTTGCCAGCAATACCTAAAACAAAGAAGCAAACCATAAACTTAAGGCAACATTTTTGAGAAAATGCAGGATATTTCCCTCCCACTAGTAAAAGAAGTATGAAAAAATGATGTTTTTGCATTATACAAAGAAGGTCTCATTAGCATAACACACATTCCATTGTATTCACCATTCCTAAAGCTACTTATGTTGCGAATGGAAAATCCCTACCATTGGCCAAACACCAGCAAAAACAATACTGTAAGTCTACTTAGATCTGCGGTATAATTAGATCCGCGGGATCCGCGGCGACCTCTGCACCGCGAATCAATTTCCCCGCGGATATGTTTATCGTACTTTTGCCCCCCTCCCCACATATACGAGTGAGCTCGACTTCAGGGAAAAGCGACACATAAACAATGCACGCGATTGTGTAAAACATGACAAGCTTTTACACAGTACATACGAGTTAACAAGTGATATTACATATGATTCGCAGGAGTTTGGCCGAGCGGCGTCGCTACTCCCGACCGCTACACACATAGAGTAATTTACCGAGAAATCAGAAAATAACTATGGAGATACACGCCACAATTTTGGCTTTGCATTGTTGTTACAGGCGTGGGGACGCCGTTTACCGGCGTACAATCACGCTCTTTTGTTTCTTGCTATTGTTATGCTTGCAAACCATCGATATCGGTGCCTTTGACATATGTTGATCTCATTAAAAACCTGTTTTTCAAGAAAGCCAGCAAAAATATGTAAAGAAAAAAAAAAGATTTTCGCCCGAGCATTTGAGTCCCTACGCTGTGATTTGCCGCCATTCGCCGCCATTTGTGGTCGTATTCGGTGGAGAATCTATCCCTTTAATTTTCTTCCCGTGGAAATTCTGCTTAGGTAGGGTAGATGAGTCGTGTTTACGCCGTGATTTTACTTCAAAATACAGCGCGCTAGCGGCAAGGGCCGGGCTGGGCCGCCATCTTTGTTTACTCTTGTTTACCGCCTGTTTGGTTTGAGTCAGAAAAACTTGCTCTGATTGGTTGACTGCAAGATTTCACGTGATCACAAGGCGGGAATTCCCCGTCACAGTTTCGGCGTGGACCGCATTTTCTGACGATTTTGAAGCAGTTTTGTGGCGACCTTCGTAACATTTTTGATTTTTAAAAATTAACCAAACATTTTCTGATGGCAGTATTCAGTTATTTTTTTCTACTCATCGCCCAGCGCGAATTTAGAACCACCGCGGATTCTCCATTTGCCCGAAACCGCGGATTTTAGGCCCCGCGGATCTAAGTAGACTTACAGTATGTTTCCTCCCTGTATATGGAAGGAAATATAACTTAAGTTTGTCTGAGGTTACAACGTAAAAACGGGTACTCGCCGTCCCCCAGCACCGGGTGACGGTCAGGGAGTGGCGCCCCTGCCCTCTGAGGAGCCAGGGGACAGAGAACACCGGACTCAAAACACAAATACTAGTACTAGTAGACTGCGATCAACCAGTGCCCCAATTGACCTTGACCAAGATACTGTGCCGTAGCCCTCAGTATGATGAGGTTGAGCACATAATCACAAGAGGAAAACACATATACAGTCAAACCTGTATTAGCGGTCACCTTTGCATAGCGGCCACCTGCCCATAGTGGTCACTTTTTGTCGGTCCCTTGGATTTTTCCCATTGACATAAGCATTAAGAATTAGGCTATAGCGGCCAACTGTCCAACGCGGTCGCGGCCAGACGATTTTCGGTCCCGCGAGTACAGTAACACTGCCGATAACGGGCAATGTGCGCCGGTGGAAGCCGCATCGCGACCACACGCCGGGTTCAAAATCTTCATTTTTTTATGCAGTTATCAAGTTTATGTGAACTCAACTTGACAGGATAATAATGATAAAGAAAACAAGAATGTTTTATCTTTGTTAGATTTATGGTTTGACGCGAACTGAAGTATTTCTTCACATGGCTTGCGTTTGTACATCGTAGCATATTTGACTATTTCTGTGCATTTGGACTGGGCAAAAATTACGGTAGTTTTTGGAAAATACAGCCCGCACATGTATCTGATGCGCTAAGTTCGCTAATTGTTTCAATATCGGCCCAATATTTCCGTTTTCCCCGGGAATTCATCCGAAAATGTGCCCAAACACGATTTTCAAAATGCACACGATTTTCAAAATGGCGGAGCAGCATAAAGGTCATCGGAAGACACCACTGTTGCGGAGGTATAGTGTGTTAAATTTATTTTGCTGCAAACTATCACTGAGGATAATTACTTGACCAAAAGCCTCAAACTAAATATGGATAAGATTACTATGATGTAAAATTTGGGCTGTTGCAATTTTCTTAACAGAAAAAAGCCCTCAAAAGAGCGACCTTCCTCTCATTACCCTATTAGCATAATGGTAGAAGCCGATCGGGACAAGCAAACAACAACAGACAACAAGGAAAATTGTCGCCACGATTTTATGTTTGAAAACGGTCGAGAACTAACAGTAAGTGGCAACTGAGCAACATATATTTTGTTCTTAACTAACTAGGTGGCATTTTGCTGCGAAGGACTTAGGTTCATATGATTAGAACTCGTTGGTGACGCGTGTGCCGGCAGTGAAGCAGTCGCGAATGATCAAGAGTAGAGTATGGCGATGCTGGTCTGTTCAGACATGAAGCTCGAGTAAGCCATGGATTTTGGAGTTGGCAGATACAATAATTCTTTTTTCAAGCCCATAATAGAAGTAAAAGAACAAGAATCGAATTTCTAAAATATGCCTTACCTATGTTAATGTTTACATGTGTACTGTACGGTGAATAAAAAAAAAAATGTATCTCAGTGGGTACTGAAAACATGTGTCAGTCGTGGTCAATTTATCAACATTTTCTCCATAGCGGCCACCTGTCCTTAGCGGCCAGTTTTGGCCAGTCCCTTGAGTGACCGCTATAGACAGGTTTGACTGTACTCCAGTAACACAATATTCCTAGCACACAGTTTAAACTAAAAGGCATATACGAGGGGTCATCAATAAGTCCTCGGCCTCACCCAGAAATAAGGTGCACAACTTAAAAATTGGGGAATAATCTTTAACTACAAAGGCTTTTATGAATGTCTGCCAAAATTCAAATCATTGTGATCATTCCTTTTCAGGCGACACCCAGTAATGTTAAGTGAGGTAGAAGGATAAAGACATGGACAATTGAGCTGCGACCTGAGGCGTGCAGGCTAACTTGCTCTGCTGAATGTCAGATATCCGCTTCTTTTAATCTTTTTAGTTGAAATAAGAAGTAATTGTTTGTCAGATATTTTGAGAAAAAAGAAGGAACTGATCACCAAACATTTTGACGTTGTCTTCAAAGATTTTATGCCGATTTATGGCATTCATGGTACCAGGAGCTCGACTCGATTTTTAAAAGGATGTCAATTGAAAAGTAATGACCACATTAATTTGAAATTTGGTGCATATTGCTAAAAGACGACTATGCCCCGAAATGTAAGTTGTGCACCTTATTTATGGGTGAGGCCGAGAACTTATTTAACATCCCTCGTACACAACCCCAGAAGCGGGTGTTAATGTGTCACATCCTTATGAATACAAAATCAACCAAATCTGTAAAAATTATTAACTGATGAACAAATTAACAAAGAGTCCATAGGACACCATTCTCCGTGAAGTATTTATAACTTGTGTAGGTGTATAGGTGTTTTGTTATTTTCCTTTGCTGTTGATCGGCTAGTTGTAGGATAAATGCATGAAATGGATCTTGATGTAAAGTGCAAAGTCACAGACCCTGATTTGACAGGGAAACAAGGCATACCATCCGCGAATAGTTATTAACATCACCAAATGTCAGATCTAATATCATATGTAAATAACAACTATAATTACAATTCCACACACACATCATCAGTTGGATACTTGCATCAGCTACCAAAAATTGATAATGTTTCGGAGGCCACCACGGCCGCTTTCACTAAATTGCAATACACAAAATATCTACATGGTTGCACTGGCCAGGTCCTGTAGATATGAAAAAGTATTTCACATTTTGTAGGTCTGAGGTCTTTTTGTTGCTCCATAGGCAGTTGTTTACACCAATGCAACTGGGTCAAACCCAGGTCCGGCAGTGACCCGGAGACCGCCATCTTAGAGAACGCTGTGCATAGCCTTCTGCATTTTGACAGGGAGGTCAGAAGGTCATTCACCTTCCAGGCGTTTTGGTCTGAAAAATAGGGTTCTCCTGAACTCTTTCGCAGCTAGAACTCACAATTCCATTGCTGCATCAGTATGTAACTTGACATATTGTTTGCTAGATTGACATAGCTATGCACGTTGTCTATTTTACAATCATTATGTAACAGTGACTAAACGACCACAGCAAGTACCAAAAGAAACCACCCTATATCTGTTTATGACATTGCCCGATATCAGGCCGAGCTTAATCGTTTGCTGGATAGGAGGGCTGTTTCATATATGCGTCAATATAGGGGCGCAATTACGATATCACATTGATGATAAAAGCAGTTACGGTGTAAAAAATACATCGTGCATCACCACGCCCAACCTAGCTAACGATATGCCAAGTTACACACCAATGCTACAACGGGATTGTGAGTTCTAGCTGCGGACACGAAACAAAAGCATTTCTAATACTCCCGTCAGGAGGTCATCCTCCTTCCTGGAGTAATGAATCATTTATAATCCAGGACCTTTATCATGAGTGGTGCCGCTTCATGAAGACCCATGGGGTATGATGCATGATGGGAGTCATCCCTTAAGTATTGTTCCTATGGGATAATTGCTGAAGTTCCAGATCAATTTTTGGGTCAACACAATAGAATAGAAGAATTAAGGTGCTAAGGGTGGAAATTGATGAACAACTATTCACACAAACGCTACAACCATTATTTTCACCTTGGTGAAGGTTAGACATCCAGGTAGTAACTTAAGTAAGATACGCCAAAAATAGTTAATCAAGCAACTGGATAAAATTTTGAAACAGTCAGACGTTTCAGACAGCATCCACTGTCTGTCGCCTACCAGTCTCCCCCGGTCGCTGGGAAAATAGTAGAAATTGGCCAAATAGAGTCAAATGTTTGAAGGGAGTCGGCTACGGAGATAGGGTCAAATTGGCAACCGAGGAGACTGTGAAAAGTCGGCGAGTTCTCTGATCGGCACTAATCACTATCTAATAGGTGCCAAGTAGCTAAATGATCCTTTTATTGCTCTGCGAGCAGACCGTAACAGAACAGACAAGCCCAGGACAATTGTAACAGGAAGTGCCTTGTCCGTCATCAGAATTCGTTTTGCCCATCAAAACAACACTCTAACACGTTGGGTTGGCCAAAAAAAGGACAAATCTCATTGATATTTGTTACAATAGTTGTACCTTGAAGAACTCGTAACATGTTAACTAACCTTCGCTGATCGACAAGGCAGAATATGGGCTGTACTGTTTCAAAATGGCACCCAAGCCGCGCACCCAAACCGCGCACCCAAACCGCTAGTATCTATCTACCAGACTAACCGCGCAGGCTATAGGGAGAACATTTGCCGGGGGACTTTGGCCGTCTCCGTAGCCGACCACCTTCATACAATTGACTCTATTTTGGTCAATTTCTACTATTTTCCCAGCGACCCGCGGAGGCTGGTAGAGCCTACAAACCGCACGCCCAAGCCGCACGCCCAAGCCGTGATCAGCGGCACTGGACGATATTTTTACCATTAACTTTAATTTAAGAAGATTTTTAGACGTTTTTAGTGGGTTTATAAGGGCCAAAACATCACTTAGAAGTTAGTCTGCCGAGAGTAACTGAAAAAGCTAGTCTTCTGGCCGTGCCCTAATTGATTTATGACCTAAATGATCTCAACTCCAAAGCTACTACCTTTGTACAGAAAATGAGCGGATTAATTTTATTGCCTTTATTCTCGCCGACTTTTCACAGTCTCCTCGGTTGTCAAACATTTGACTCTATTTGGCCAATTTCTACTATTTTCCCAGCGACCGGGGGAGACTGGTAGAGTCCAATTTGACCCTATCTCCGTAGCCGACTCCCTTCAAACATTTGACTCTATTTGGCCAATTTCTACTATTTTCCCAGCGACCGGGGGAGACTGGTAGAGTCTAGACCAAGGATAGGACTGGAAAACCAAGTTTTATACCAAAACTCTGAATAGATATGTTAATGAGGTTATTTAGGATGTCTTGATGTAGTCTTCAAATTAGAAGATCAATTCAAGACAAGGTTGTATGCTAATAGTTCAATTAGTTACTGTTGTTTTAGTATAGTAACTAAATGTTGTTCGTCCAGGGGTGGGGGGTAGTGCATTATTATATCCCAAGTGCCTGAAAGTTCAATGCTTAGACCCCCTTTCCTGTTGAGGGCGAGATTGTACATCCTCAAATATATTGCTTTTCTAACTCCTCGTTCGAACCAGCGGGATTCACGACCTAGGATGTCCGTGGATTCTAGATTGAATGAGTGTCCCTGGTTGTGTTTAAGATGGTGGAAAATGGCAGAGGAGTAGCGGTAAGCGCTCTTTCTGCAGTGTTCATTGTACCTTTGTCTTAGTGGTCGGCTAGTCTCCCCAATGTACATAGAGGTAGATAGCTCTTTGGACAGAGAGTAAGTGGTATGTTTGGGCCCCTAGCAGCTTTTTTGGAACTGCAGGAGCAGGTTTTGCTTCAGACTTTGAAAGGGAATACACGGTAACTCAAGAAGGGCTTGATTGATGGTCATGATTTTTGGTTTGTAGATAGCTTCAGTGATGATTTACATTATTAGATATTTATTTTGCAAATCAGTATCTGATTTGCATAATTAATGAGGAAAGTTAATACATCTGCCGCATTTCATGATAGGACTCTCAAACATGTAACATATGTAACTGAGAAAGAGAAAAATATTAGATATATTAATATAATATAGCAAGTCAATTTTTCAAATTGCAAGTAAAATTTTTGCCAACTTGCAATTTTGCAAGTAACAAAAAAAAAGGATTTCGCACCCAGCCATGGCATCGATGTAAACAATAATTACTCATTGTGATATGTCAGTGGACTACTTCTTGTGGGAAATGATCAGATATATGTCCTTTAGAAAAAGAACCCCAGGGAAAAAAAAACCAACTGACCGTAAACCCAACTGACCCTAAGGTCAAAGGTCTTAAAGAGGCCGACCCTAAGAAGTGGTATCAGGCAATCAAAGAGATGGGCAACATGGGGAAACGTCATTTGAACATTGACATTCCAGGAGTTTCTCCATCGTCAGCAGTAGATGTGGCCAATGCCATTAACACTCATCTTGCTGCTGCGTCACAGAAGCACGAGCCACTTCGACTTCACGACCTGCCAGCCTACCTCCCTGCACCTGCCCCACCCCCGGCAGTCTCAGTCTGGGATATGTGGAGCAGACTAAGGAACATTAAGATTGGCAAAGCCATTGGTCCTGACGGCATCTCGCCGAGAATCATAAGGGAATTTGCCTGTGAATATTCTGAGCCCTTATGTGACGTCATGAACACCTCCCTGTGTCAAGGTGAAGTACCGGACTTGTTCAAAGACGCAGATGTTGTTCCCATACCTAAGGAGATGCCACCGCGACTTGACAAGTTAAGGCCGATCTCTCTGACTTCCATTTTTGCGAAGGTCTGCGAGGGAATCGTCCGAGACTGGTGCCTGCGGGATATTCTCCCTAACCTGGACCCTCGACAGTTCGGATCCCTCCATGGCTGCTCTAAAGCACATTACCTGGCTCGTCTTGTACACAACATTCTCGAAGCAGCGGACAAACCAGGCTACGTGACAACACTTGTTCTAACGGACTTTTCCCGCGCATTTGACTATGTCCATCATCAGACCGCCATTTACAAGTTGATTGACCTCGGTGTCCGGCCGTCCCTTGTCCCTTGGGTGAGCAGTTTCCTCTCGGGGCGGCGCCAACGTGTGAGGTATCAGGGCGCAGTTTCGGACTGGGTAACTCTGACGTGCGGTGTGCCTCAAGGCACAAAGTTAGGTCCACTCGTTTTCTTGGCCCTGGTCAATGATGCCCTCCCTAGCAACGAAACATCCTCTGACAGCTTTAAGTATGTAGATGACATATCTGTATCTGAATCAAGACATGTGTTCGCTAGACCGAAGATCCGGGAAGACATCCATGGTCTGACTCGTTGGACTGACACCAACTACATGTCCCTGAATCCATTGAAATGTAAAGTCATGTTTTTTTGCTTCGTAAGAAACCCGCCCCCACCGCCAGAAATCACAGTTGGACCCTCCCAACTTGAAGTGGTTCAGGCAGCACGGATCCTGGGAGTAATCCTACAGTACAACCTGAAATGGACTGATCACGTCACCATGATCGTCGGGAAAGGGTGCAAGAGACTTTATGTGCTAAGAACTCTGAAGAAACACGGACTGGACACTAGTGATCTTATACTCATCTACGTTGGTTTCGTGCGGCCTGTCCTGGAGTATGCGTGCGTGATATGGCATCCTGGGCTGACCAGAGATCTGTCAACGAAGATAGAACGAGTCCAGAAACGATCACTAAGAGCAATTCTTGGCTCCGAATACGACTGTTACCAGACGGCTCTGGACATCACTGGCCTTTCTAGACTAGATGCCAGACGTGACGAACTGTGCCTAAAGTTTGCTCGGTCTCTCATGGGTAGTGACAGATACCGTGCTTGGCTACCATCACGAAGGGCGGATGTCCACAAGAGAACACTCAGAAACAGTACCAAGCTAGCACAGTTTAAGTGTCGTACACAGCGCATGGCAAACAGTACATTACCATATTGCGTTCGTCTGCTAAACGACTGCTGCTAAATGTCTGTATATATATGTGTTTTAGATAAACTTATCGTAGATGTATAATCCTATTGAAACACTTTTATTTAATGAGTAATGCCTTTTAAGTCCTGAGTACATGTAAAAGATGGACATTTGTACAAAGGCCGCAATTCAGTACTTGTGCTGCAATGGCTTTTTTTTAATATGAAACAATAAACCATTTCTCTCTCTCTCTCTCAAACTGGTCCACCTGAAGGAATTCTGGACTGCAGACTTGTTTATTAAACTTTAAACGAGCTTGCACGGCAATAATCCAACAGAAGAAGCATGATGCCATACAGAACTTGATACATACCAAGATTTCTTCTGATTTAGGATAAAGTGGTAGTAGTACTAGTATCCAGTATTTGATTATACTGATGCAGGGGTGTGCAGCGGTCGGCTGGTCTTCCAGCAGGTCCACGCTGGTGAGGCCGCACACCTTAATGTCCTTCCTGACACACTCCATCCAAACTGTTACCTTCCAAGTGCTACAGGCGCGTTTTCCATAAAACGGCATTAACAAATTGACCATTAACTGGTAACCTTGTGTTACATGTGATGGCGGCATCTATCATTCTGTCATTTAAACCTTGATACTAATGACAGACAAAAATAACAGCCATTCTGTCATTCTGACAAAGTTGGCACATCTACTCTCATCTCCCAAATAAACGTACCGGTACGTTTATTTTTTTCAGCCTCAAAATCCACCCAGTACGTTCTTATTTTGGACGGTACGTTTATTATTTTTTTGAAAATTTGAGTTTTGCTAAACTGGGATCCTCTTAAAATTCAAAGTTTGGGTTTTCCTGCCAATATTTCCCCGGCATGTTTGCTCATAATTCGCTATTTTTCGGCCAAGCGGCGTTGATTTCCCTGCCGCTATGACCCGGCCTTTGTGAAATCCTGGCGGAACTCGTAACGTATCGGTCGATCTCTGTAACACTTCAAAGTCAACGTTGTTATTGGGCGAAAATAAGACGCCACACTGACGTTTTGAAATGCAATTCTTTTTATATGAACAACTTTAGCAGTCTCATTACATCGTGAACCAAAGCATGCTGACCAGAAACCAATATATGTCAGCGGCGCAAAGTGTTTCAAGTAACGTTACGCATGTAATACATTACTCTACTCACGTGAGATACAGTCTTTCCCAAAATGAAAATATAAAAATAACACCACAAAAAACTGTGTCTTAGCATCAAAAACTTTATAATTACTTTGAAAGTATATCAAAACATTTCAATCCTACCGCAAACATGAAAATTTAGCCCTTCGAAACATTGCGAAAAGCGCCACAGTAACGCACCCGGCAGTAACAGTCCGTGGGAATGTTTTGTTTTGGAAGATCTCACTTCCAAGAAGGGGAAACAACTCTTTTTGATCTACAAATAAAACTACTTTGCCTTTGTCAGAAATGTGTTTGTGCAGTTTTACAAAAAGACTTTTAATACCTTAGTTTATATAAAAAATCACTTGCAATCTAGTCACCATTATTATCACTGAAAAATGCTTAAAAAAAGATCACTCCCCTACAGAAAGAATGTCAGAGGTTTCTATTAAATTCTAAGAACATGAGTGTACGTTCTGTTAGCCCCGCCCCTTTCTGTCTGTGGCGCCGCCACTGTCTATAGCTCACCCTTTCATGTAACATGAGAACCCTGTAGTTTGTGGCAACACTGTAGCAAGCCTTCAGGAGGTTTCTCACAAATTTGTTGACAATTTAGTTTCTAAAAATGATACATACAAGGGTAATTTTTAGATTTTTAATTATTTGGATTGTAACAACAAAAGCCAAGAAAATTATATAATATTGTCCTTGATATTATATGATATTAAATGTCCTTGACACAACACAATGATTTGTGGCATGTAATGTTTACAAATCTATGTTTCTATATGGAAGGCATAGAAGATAAATGGCAAGTTGGGAAAGACAAAAAGTTACATCATATTCATGTGATTGTCATAGTCTTCCTTACATGTATCTCTATCATGACTTTTACAAAATAGTCCCTGTGATACCTGTGATGACCATATATTCAGGATATTGTAATTTTCTGTTCATCTTCTAAATGTTGATACATTTGTATAGAAAAAGAGTAGACTTTCTAAGTGTTGCCCATCCAAGTGAACTGAGAAGTTTGGCGACTACTTTTCATGTTTTGATTATATGTCAGTACTGTATATACAACAATTTACTTGCTTCAAGTTACAAGCAGAAAATGCATGTATCAATGATCATGTACATTTTAACTTGTTGAATTTGAAGCACCGTTGGCCCCCAGATAGGGGTCATAGCGGGGAAGCTATGCCCAATTTTTTCAACATTGCTACTACAGTGTATCTTTTTGAAGTGGCAAGGAATATTATAATTTGAACAAGATGTGTACAGTTATTCTGTTCAATAGTTATACACTTAATTGGTATGGTCCTCAGACAGGCATAAATAGTCAATAAATAAATAAAGAGAACCTGCTAATCATCTTCTTTCCCTCGGACAGAAGTAGCATGGACACAGTTTATCTGTAAATTTGGTCAATTTCCGGGGGGTATGTTTATTCCGGGGGGTACATTTATTCGATTTTGAAGATTTGTCCAGGGGGTATGTTTATTCCGGGGGGTATGTTTATTTCGGAGATGAGAGTAAGAAGATGGACAATGGGTTTTATTAGGTTTACCATGGAAAGAATTCTAGAGCTGGGTAAAACCTTGAAGTGTCAGCACAAAAAGGAGTGCAATCTATCTGAAAGCTTTCAGTGTTCCAATGGAAGTGTTATGTACCTTTCTTGGCGCTGTCGGCTCTGTCCTTATTGTCCATGAAGAGATCGTCATCAGCAGGGGTTTCCCCAGACAGGCACAGGATGTCGTCAAGCAAGTTCACAGCTTCGTCACCACCACCTGACCAACAGGAACACTCGCAATTACAGCCGTGCATGGATAAGGTTCAGGTACAACATACCAGGACCATAGTGTAAGGTACACACACTCAATGATGAACATGCAAAATCTCTAAAACGGCTAAAATTTGTCGGTAAACAACAGCTCAAAACATAGCCGCTACTGGCAGGCCTAGACGTGGTGACAGTAAAACTAGCAGCATATTGCATAGCGCGGATTACGATCTTTAAAATGATACCGTAAACAAATGGAAAATATATTAGGTATATTTTGGGGCAATGATAGACACAGAAGACCATTTATATTTTCAGAGGGTTCATATTCTAAAATAACCTTAAGATTTTCCCGATTTAGCGGTTAAGCGCGGTTTCAAGGCAGAAATCAGGGTGACGACCACGCACTTCCGGCAGATTACAGTGCCCTGACACCAACCCTGGTCAGATTTGAACTCTGCCCAGAACCTTGAAGCCTGTGGTGGGAATAGGTATGCCTTCTTTGTTGGTAAATTTCACCCCTCTAAGATGAAATACTGGGGTACATGTGCCTTTCTTGTCTAGAGAACATTGTTGACATTTGGACTTGATTTTGGCAAAATTTAAAACACAATTGTCGGGTGACTTGATCACATTTATCATGTGTTTATACCCTCTATTTGTACTTTGCATCAGTTTGACCACGTTAAACCCCAGCGTTTCCGCCAGACCGCGACTGAGAGGCCGTCCACTTGGGGAGGGTGGTATCGCGAAAATCAATTGACCATACCGCAAAAATTAACACTTCACAATTAATATATCGATAACACTTGAATTAGAGCGGACCGGCTACGATTAACAGTGAATTAAAATAGCACATAACGCTTACAAGAGCTCCCTTGGAAATCAGTTGCTGAGTCAATTCAAGGGACTACTAGTACCCTAGAGATGATTAAATAAATAAAAAACAACAAAGGGCATGCAGGCCCTCCTATAGCCTACAAAAATATCCAGGTACACTGGTGCACCCACAGTTAAAAATTAGGTGCACAGCTTCAAATAATAGGGTGCACAAAGGTGCACATCATGATCACTCACTCTACGCACACCCAGTATTTCGAGCCCTGTCAGTTATACGTCAGTCAGGTGTCCAAAAATGATTTCCGAACACTGATTTTGGTATCATAAGTTTTGACATAACGTCCGTTATACCATTCGTAAGCGAGATATAGACCAGTCCACAACAGGCGCTGCCTTCCTCCACTGAAATTCTAAGTCGAATATGGTATATATCCATAATTTATTCTACAACAAGAGAGCGGGACATGCAGATGACACATTCAGCAATCATGAGTGAGCACATCTACAACAATGTCCAAGAAAGCAATTTCATGGGTCATGAAATGATTTGAAAAATATTATGTGCTTTCCTCGCCTCGTGGACGTAGAGCTAGACATTTTTATTTATTTGTTGTTTGCAAAAGGAGGCTCGAGCTCGAGTCATCAATATTTATGCCAATCGGACAGAAAACGAAAGAAAACGCACCTCTGCTGGCTTCGTTGTTCATAGCGGCCCTGCTGGTACCAGAAAAACCTTCTTCTTCGAGCTTCTGTATCTTCACACAAGACTGTAAAGGCCACAGGTGAGACTCCAGCCGGTACACGGGTACAGTAGGTGAGACTCCTGCCGGTACACGGGTACAGTAGGTGAGACTCCAGCCGGTACACGGGTACAGTAAGAGTAGGAGACTTCAGATCAGTCCGGGAGTTTCCAACGCAAATCAAAATGGCGGCGTCACAAGTGACCGGAAATGAGTTTGTTCTCGCGTGATTTTGCGAGAACTGTGAAGGGCTCTGTCTCTTTGTGTCACGCCAAATAAGTGCCCCTCCAAAGATGAGGTATTGCGCCTGCGTGGAGTTAGGACATGGCTTTAGGGCAAGATTTGGGGGAGGATTAGGGTTAGGTTGGGGTTAGGTTAGGGTTAACGTTAATGCTCTAATGTTATGCTTGAAAATCATCTCTCCTCACAAGTGTGACCAAGTGTGACACACTTCTCTTCCCTTATAAATTCCCAGGGACACTGGGAACCCCCAAGCAGTGTGGCGGCACTTATTTGGCAGGCAACACTTATTTGGCGCGACACCGGCCATGATCACAGGGACTCAATGTGGATGTGATCAAGGAGGCTGAAACTCCCTCCATGTGATTGTAAGACAAGCAAGAGCAAGCTAGAATAGAAAGAAGATTTGATCTGAACCTGACCGTAAACTCAACTCTACTCCACTCTGAACCAGGAAGTTGCTGTGCTTGCAATAATAGTAACGTTCAGGTAGGATTTAATACGAATTGCCTGCCATCATGCATTCAATGATTCATGCTACATCAGAAGACTCCCATTTCATAGCTGCTGCCACAGGGTCTATAGCGGACACAGGGGCACGGCGGATACGGGATCGCAAGCAGATACGCGGCGCCTCCCCCCCCAAAAAAAAAAATTGGAAAAAAATCGCTGCGGGAAAAGGACTGCAACGGAGGCTACCCATTTCATCTCTTTCACACTTCCCAGAAGGGGAGACTAAAGACAAGTGTTACAAAAAATGCCATTAATGCATGTAGCCCTATGGGGAAGTGGAGAAAAAGAAGGTGTCATTATCTCAGGAATCAAAACAACAGACTACGAAAACTTACCTTCAAATACAAACCAGTTATGTCAACTGTCATCAGATTTATTCCTGACAAATTCCATACGGCTGTTCTCCAGACATACCCCCCCTAATCAGAGCCCTTGGATAGGTCCTACAGGCTTCAGACACCCAGTTGAAGACCATCCCACTATATCAGGGGGGTGCCAGAACCCACAAGATAGAGAAAGACCATTTCTTTCAACTAATTCAGCAAATACAGAGTCTATCCCACCACATTCAGTCCTATATTGCCCAGATTTCACAAAAAATCCCACCAAAAAAGGGTTTTCAATGGTTTATACCCTGTTTTTTACTTGGTCTCTCATCGTGGGGTCTGGGCGCAGGCGCAATCTCTTTAGTCTCCGGATCCCCAGAATGCATTTTGATGGATACCGTAAAGGGATATATGTCATAATTCTCTCTAGGCACCAACAGTTTCTCTCAGCGTGCAAAAACCACGAAACATGGCCCGTAGGCACAGGAAATCGGTTCTCAACGAGTAACTTTAGAACACAACTCAGAGACAGCAGTTCAGTGCAGAATGGTGGATAGGACAGGGTTTAATCTGTGCTCTCATCTCGCATTAATAAACATCCCCCCCCCCCCCCGGAATAAAGGTACCCCCTGGACAAATCTTCAAAATCGAATAAACATCCCAACCCCCCCACCCCCCAACCCCTCCAACCCCCCGGAATAAACACACCCCCTGGAAAATTACCAAATTGACAGATAAACTGCGTCCATGCTACTTCGGTCCTCACCACTTGGAAAATGTAATCGTAATGTTGAAAAATTGGGCATAGGTTCCCCGCTATGACCCCTAACCGGGGATCAACGGTGCGTTCAAATTCAACAAGTGAAAATTTTGTACAGTCATGATAACGTTACAAGCATTTGCATCTATCCAAATAGGTACACGATCAGGCGAGGTACGGAATTTGAGGCTACATATTAGTTACGGTGGTCTTGTTAGAGTCCGCGTGATCCTCTGTGATTTGTTCAAACTCCATGTCCTTCGCCGTCGTGTTCCATGGCTTGGTATATTATTGCCGGACCTGGTCTTGTATCGCTTTGTCTCTGACTGCGGCTCCGGCGTTCCACACCCTTCCACGTTTTTTGGTCTTCCCAACTCAGTCAGATGTCTTAGATATTTATAACTTTAGGATGTTACTTTGTATGAGAACTTCCATAACTTGTATGAATCACTCTGCAGCACAAGTAACAGGTCAGAATCTCATCTATAGACGGAGCGCATGTGATGCATGTCTAGTTATGGCCGCCATCATTATGTGATAATTACAATGAAACAAAGATTTACAAAATATTTGACAGAGGTTTGGGATCTTTCAACCATTGTTACATGTACTTTCGTAAAGGAGGGTTCGTTTTCTGTATGCCTGTGTACATGTGTGTATCTGTGTTTCCATCCTACTTTGACTAGCATGTAACTCAAGAAACTCATGGATGGATTGTGATGACATTGTGAGTACATATATGTGGGTAGGTCTTGAGCTCTCCTTGGTTACTGCTGTTGAATGTCCTTTTTCTTATAAATGTCTTCTGTTGTCACCGTTAGTCAGAACATGCCATAATATATATAGGTCTTAATTTTTGGGGTCAGGAAAAAATGTTATGGATTTGGGCATGTAGTATATACATGTATATAGGAGGTAGCTCAAAGCCATACACAGGACCAGAGGAGAGTGTTCTGGTTGGGCTGATGACATTTTTCTGAATCCAAGGACGTAATTGTATTGGCAACTTGACCTTGAACCTGGACTAGACAGCAGTTGCATTATACAGCATCAATTTTCCCACCAGGCATACCTCAGTGCGTCTTAGGACGCACTTTTTTTGAAAAGACGCACTCAGCTGGGCGCGTCCAAACAAAATTTTGAAGGGAGGCTAATTTCTGTCACCGTTGGAACTAGAATCTTAGAACAACTGCTCTTTTAGTAAGAAAGAAGCCTACGATGTACTCCCATCATTTACAGCCAGGTGTAACATGTTAGCACGAAAAATCTACAAAAGGGGGCCTTAAGAGCAATGTATAACATCAGAAGTACTCTTGGAGAGACTAGATCTTCTGTATCACTACATTGTAAACTGTTTGACACATGTATTGTACCGATATTATTGTATGTATCTGAAGTCTGGTGCAATACTAGTAGTAATATGAATGACAAATCTTCGATAGAAACTGTACATTTAAAATTCTGTAAATACATCCTTGGAGTTCGGAGGAATGCCAGTAACTTTGCATATAGAGCGGAACTTGGTCGTTTTCCGTTGCTAGTAATAGAGGCTCAAAGCAGAATGTACAGTTACTATGTTAGGCCACAGCAAATAAATTTTATGGATGACATCCTCTGCAGAGTCCAAATTTAGTGTGCGCGGGCGAAAAAAAACAAGGCGGGCAAAATAAACCAAGATATCCACATTTTCAAACTTGAATACCATAAAGCCTGTAAGAAGAATTGAAGCGATAAAACGTGGTATTACAACGTACAAGTTTTTTATCCCTGTATTCAATAAAACAATAACTAACACTGATGTTAACATTAAAATCATTATGAATTTAGATCTGGGTTTGTATAGCACATCAAGAACGCAGAGAAAAGGTTTCCTGTACACTGGGCACTGGAGTCTCCTGAGTCATGAGGCAGACTGACTGTGACTAAATAATGCCTGGTTTTGCTCACTTCCGTCTCAACTGAAGTTCTCTCCGCTATTGCTGTCCTGACTGTCTGCCTGAATTTCCGTGCCTCAGAAAACCCCCGTCTTTTTATTCTGTCTTCAACAGACAGACAGCTAGACAATGGTCTACTCAAACCGTGTGATTACTTCATCTGACCCGGTTATCGGATTTGTTGATACTTCACTTCATTGAAGAAAAACACATCGAATTACACGTTGTTAATAACAATGGCATTACAGAATAATTCCAATTACAAGTTTGGTATGAGGGCTGCACTGTGTCCTCTTGTAAGTTGTGACGAGGAGCAATCTTATTACAGCTCGCATACACAATAATTGTGCAACACTTTCGTACCAATTTTTCACCATTCATGTGCAAATGCCTTTTTGACGGCATCTAGAACGTTTTGCAATGAAACATATTGCCCCATTTTCGGTATATTGACCATTGCCAAAGAATAAAAAAAGTTCTTGTTTTTTATTTCAAAATCTACATATACTATATAGGCAAAAATCAATGCGCACGCTGATGTCATCCATGAAATTTACTTGCTGTGGCCTTAGATTAGTTAACGAAGTACATACAGGTAGTCTTCAATACAAAGCCTACACGGTACAACAAGAACTAGATCGCTGAAAAACACCCTGCTGGTTATCTACATGTAGTGTAAGAAAAATGTTAGAGGAGTCCAGTTTTGCCACCTGTACATAAGCGGTCACTCAAACACACCTTCTCATTTAAATGAACTAAAACAAAGATTGAAGGATATTTACATCCAATAATTCAACTCAGAATTACATGTAAAAGGATGAAGAGAAAATCAAGGCAACAAATCAAGGACTTACAAAACATTCAAAGAGATTTTTGAAAAAGAAACATACATATTTTAAACATTGCAAACTTCGAACATCGCAGAGCAATGTGTAAACTTCGCATCAGTGACCACTCCCTACACATAGAATCTGGAAGGCATAACCATACCCCTCTGAATAATAGAACATGCGAATTCTGTGACCATTTATATGTTGAAAATGAAACCCACTTTTTACTCTATCTTTTTTGTTTCTTATAATTATGAAGAACCATTGAGCACCAATCGCTGTTTAAAACAATAGAATTAGACAAGAAATGTACAAAATGTCAAAGCAGAACACTTTCATATACCTGATGTCATATAAGAACAAACATATAATGGACAAAGTATGTAGTCATGTTTCAAAATGTTTCAAAAGAAGAGAAGAAACTACTGGGTGATCGACAATAGCAATAGTCCACAGTTTGTCTGTTTTTTAGTTTTCAATGTTAGAATGTAGCATTTTATCAATTCATGTTTTGCAGTATGCTTCTTATAGACCATGTGTGGTCATCTGACGTGCATTTAGCCCATCTGCGCAAGAATATGACAATATAAAGACTATTTTTATTATATCGCAAACAACCATTGGACAAGCTTCAACTTGGCTGCTTTTAAGAAACCTTGAATTGAGCTTAAAGATTGCCTTAAAGTTTGCAATTTTCTACTGGATACTTGTTTGTCAACTTATAGCCTTAGTAACTATATTTTCCACTTGCTTTGGGTCAAAAATGGACTTTGATTTTTGTCAATCATCCCATTGAAACCCATAATTAAGACTTGAAAAAAAGCCCCACACAAAAATTGGCGGCTCTTAGGAAATTTAGGTCCTATGTTGAAAATAATGTTTGTAGCGTTTGTGTGAATAGTTGTTCATCAATTTGCACCCTTAGCAACTTAATTCTTCTATTGCATTGACCCAAAACTTGATCTTGAACTTCAGTAATTATCCCATAGGAACCAAAAGTAAAGGGATGATTCCCATCATGCATCACACCCCATGGATGAAGATGAAGGGGCACCCACTTAAGTCCAGTGGATTATATATAAGATGGTTCATTTATTTGTTTATCTGTGAATAATTTTTACTAATTTTTTTATTTTGTATTCATAAAGATGTGCTCTGTTAGAAAATAACACTCTCCTGTGGTCTTGTGTATCCCTTTAACTTAAAGTAGAAATACATGTACTACTAATCAGATGCAATTTGTGCAAATTGAACTCAGTCTGCGTACTAATCAATTATGCAATTTTATCATTCCAGTGTGTTAGGTGATATGGATTTTATACTAATGACATGTATGAAATTTTGGATAAGCAAAACACTGACAGATATCAATCATGCAAACAATGACCTCATTTACTAGCTAACGAAAAAGCGTTATGCTTCGTCTTTAGCCTTAGGTCCAACCGCTTTACCTTTACATAAATATTGGGGCAATGCTAATTCCTTAGTAGAAAATGATGCAAGATCCATACTTAGTAATTGAGGAAAATGAACTTTCACACCTGCAACATAATTTTTTTAATTTGGTGAGAGGAGCCTCAAGGAATGTTCTACAGTAAATGCAGAAATGTTTGCGGTGGTTTTATGCTCGCGGTTTTCACGGTGACCGTTTCACCGCGAACTTAAAACCACAGTGAACATTTTTGTCCAATACTGCTGCAGTATATGACTATATATAGCGCTGCCGCAAACTTAAAACCACCGCAAACACTCCAGAAATAAAAACCATGCAAACTTAAATGCATTTACAGTAAGTCTTTAGGCATTAGATATCAGATGCTTTTTTAAGTAATTCATATATAAGATTGCCTTTTTTGAGGTAAGAGTGCCTTTTCTTGAATACAGTTAGTTGCATAATAGAACTGTAATGTTAAATTATTATATTGATGGTGTTCTTTTGTTGAAGGGCCACCATGCGGTATAGTGAAAAAGAGCTCCTCAGTCTGGCCCTGCAGTCACCAGACAGGGAAGGCAAGATTCTGCACCGGATGTCAGGCACCAAGGGAAGACTTGTGGAAGGTAAATTTGAACCATCTTTCCAATCATATTTAAGCTTTAACTAGAAGTAGCAGACATGACGTAGCATGATGACAGTATAAATATGATGATACTCAAGAGTGACACCATGTTATTATTTACATTTCAATTCAATTGATGTATTTGGTCTTTTTCTGACCAGGATACAAAGACAGACTCATCAGACTCAAGGCCAACTTCCTCTTCTTGTTCAAGACAAATGAACAAGGCCAGATTCTGGAGGTAAGACATTGGGTAGATTGTTACAGGGTTTTTGTCACTGATAAAGAAATTCCTGTTGGCATATGTCACAGGCATCCCTATACCTAATTGGGTTGCAATACCAGGGCACATAGAAATTTGTCACATCTCACCAACTAATGAATTCCTGGACCAATGAAACATTCTTTAGATCCAAGCAGATGCATGGTATCAAGCATGACGGACTGTACTCAGACTTACGTAAATAAAGGTTTGTTTAGAATGGGATAATCTTTTTGTGCATTATAACCTTAAGTTTGGAAATGCTTTGTTTTAGTTATTTTCATTCATCTATTTGTAAATAAAGGTGAGTGCAATACATTAAGCAAACGTGCAAATGTCCTGACACCTGGGTCAGCATTGATGACATTATATATCATGTAGAAAGGACAACAATAATTGACGCTGACACATGGGGTGTTTTGTCACATGTATATCATCATATGGTAAAGAATAAAAGCGTTCTAGAGACATGTGAGGACATTCATTTGATACACATGGCTTCCTCAGTCTGATGTTGAAGGCATTGCTATCAAACCTACATCTTCTATTTCTTGGTACACAAACATTACAACGATAACGGAAAATATAATTTTTGTAGGATCTTTCTCAATGAGAATTGAACCTGGTGGAGGTTATGATGTCTAAAATCACATCATTTCCGATCCATCTATGTACTGTATTTTTTTTAACACCTTGAACTGGAAACATGTTGTGAGTCGATCCTCTTCAAGGCAACCACCTGTCTAACGTGACCGCTTTTCCTCAGTCCCCTGGGTGGTCGCCTTGGGCAGGTTTGACTGTATGTCCTATGCAAACCTTCAGGTCATTTGGTTGTAATGCCAGGGCACAGGAGGCCTAAATATACATGCCTAAAAAAACATTTTTGATCTAGAAATGGCCAAAAAACTCAATAAGATCATTTCAAAGGCCTATATCAAAAAATGAAAAGCTCCGGGGCTATTAGCACACTCTACAATGTAGCTTTGTGCGAAATTTGAGGTCCTTTGGCCCAGGAACGACCAAGATGAATCCCTTTGAAAAATTTGACAGGAGATGAAGAAGAAACGCAACCAAAAACAATATACTTCCTCCATACCTGTGGTATGGGTGAAATATAACAATATATTTCATTCCAATACCAATGGTATGGTAGAGTGAAATATAATAATCAGCTGGTAGGATTATGATCAGCTGGTAGGATTACTAGTATTATGTTTCACTCTACCAGTTGGTTTGCACATACCAAGAAACGCTATCTTAAATTTTTTTATAGTAGGTTACTTTTCTAGCAATAGTGCTTTGAAAATTTGGACTACTTCAAGTTGATATCAACATTTAGGGGCACTTTTTCAGTTGCAGTGCTTTATATTATAGATGCTTAAAAGTGTGAAGATGTATTTGATTGTAACTATCTCTATTTTTGATATTATGTTGTGTTGCTGTTTGTTATATGTGACCTTCAGCCTGTAGGAGCTGTGTTGCTGGAGAGATGTAAACTTCAACCAGAACCAAAAGCTGACAAGGCCAATGTTTTTTCTATAGGTAAGGCAGTAAACATATACCCATGCTTTTTGAAGTTTAGAAAGCAGTAATAGGCAAAAGACTCAGTGTTCTGCTTCTGAATCACAGGATCAGACTCTGGCCCTACAATGTAAATCTGCCATGTTTTTACTGGATGTGGTTTGAATTCAAGTCCTGATATTTTTTTCCTGGCAAAAAAGATGATCTGAAAATAATAAAATAATATATGTAAACAGGTAATGAGAATTTGAAATGCAAAGAAGCACTTGAATTACTAAGGCCACAGCAAGTAAATCTTATGGATGACATCCTCTGCAGACTCAAAATTTAGTGCACGTGGGCGAAGATATCTACATTTTCAAACTTGAATACCATAAAGCATGTAAGAATAATTGACTGAAGCGATAAAACATGGTACATGTATTACAACCAACAAGTCTTTTATCCCTGTATTCAATAAAAAAGTAACTAACACTGATGTCAACATTAGAAGCATCATAAGTTTAGAATCATTATAAGTTTAGATTCCGGTTTGTATAGCACATCAAGAATGCAGAGACAAGGTTTCCCGTACATTGGGCACGGGAGTCTCCTGAGTCATGCGGCAGACTGACTGTGACTAAATAATGCTGGCTCTGCTCACTTCGAAATCATCATTCCTACATGTGCCTTTTATAGCATCTAGAACATTTTTCCAATGGAACTGACAGACGTTTGAAACATATTGCCCTGTTTTTGGCATAGTGACCATTGCCAAGGGGTAACAAAGTCTTGTTTTTTATTTCAAAATCACGCGAAAATCAATGCGCGTGCTGTCATTCATAACTGTACTTGCTGGCCTAAGCTGAACCTAAGCACTGAAATAACTTAAAGTTTGTTTTTATTCTACTTAGCTCTCCAGGACGACCCAGAATGCAAGTATTATTTTGCCTGCAGATCGTTTGATGAATGCACTGACTGGTTGACTGCATTAAGAAATGCCAGGTACATCAGTTCTTAGATGGAATTACCTCTTGGACAGCCTACCTGTTTGTGTATACGTATACACCATTTGCCTGAGATCCAGCCTTCATCAGCTCCAAATGATGCAGGGTAATAATCTTACAACATGTAACCAGGCTGGATCTCAGGCTGGTATGGCAGTTTATGTCATACCTGGGCGGTAAAAACGTTTGACCGGGCCACTAACTTTGGTTTACCACACAGGGTTCTACTTTTATCACACAGGCTTCCATAGAATATTTAGAATGCATTTTCAGAGCGCCGGTTGTGCCGCTGTCGAAAATTCAAATACCGGATTCAGAGGTTGGAATCAACGTTGTTACAAATTTTTTGTTCAAGGACACAAAACTCTCTCAACTTCTGGCACATTTCAAAGCTTTGAAATGTGTGTTTTTTTGGGTGGGTATGATATAAATAAAATACAGATGATATTCAATATGTACAAATAAATAATATTCCACAACACCCTCGGTCCCAGCCCTCTCATCGGGCCATACGACCTGCGGTTGGGCTGGTACCTCGAGCAATACGGAATACACTGAGTTGTATTCTAAATGTACATCACATATGTTGGCTGCTTTAACTTTTTTCTTGTGAGAACATAAGGGTTGGGTATATCATGCCTCTTCAACTCTTCTAAGGCTGTGTTGATTCAATTATATGGGTGACATCCTCGTGCGCATCAATTTTCGTCCGTTTCCAAAATAACAGGTTTCAACCATAATGTAAATCATACTAAGAAGCGAAATTAGCAAATATATGCTGTTAATTGCAAGAAGCATTTTGGATACTAATGTCATAGAATGCCAGAGTCAATTCCAAAGTTCAAAAAAGAAAATATGAACTAGAAAGGCTGACATTTGCTCCCAAGCAAATACAGCATATTTCACTCCTCCCTAATAAGTATGCAATAATGGATGTTTTACACGCGTGATCCTGCAACATGACCTTAGGTAACCCGAATAGAACACGTGTTCGATGGCCAACAGCAGATGAAACGGGCCGAACCTTATATCAAACGTGGAGTGAGGATAGCACTTTTAGCCTGTTTTTGGTCTAAAAACATAATTTTTGCCTAAAAATGCCCCAGAAAACCTCCTTAAAAATTTTTTTTTTTTTTTTAATGAAAAAAAAACATGCCAAATTTCAGGTCATTTAGCCCTAAAATGACAGAGTTGAATCAATTTAACTTAAATGACAGGAGGAGGAGAAGAAACCTGAGAGAAAACAATATATTCCACTCTACTCATACCTATGGTATGGGAAGTGAAATTTAAAAAACAAAAATGAAGAATCTATTATTCAGTATGCCACACTCTGTGTGTTTAGTTTTGTTCATCCTTCCTGACCTCATAAATTTCATAATAAACGCAATTTTTTTTTGTCAAATTTTTTTTTTTTTATTTGTTCGCTCGCATCAGTTTCAAGGTTTCCAGAGGATGTCATCCATATAATTGAATCAACATGGCCAAAACGGGGGAAAATAAGACTTCTACAGTTTAGGGTTAAGGTCTGAAAGGTGAGTAGAAGTTGTCAGTGGTATTCAATAAAAGGTCCTTATGAATCAACATCACACCAGATCTTCATACAGTCTTTATTCTTTACTCCGCTTGTCTTGGCATAACCTTCCCAATCTTCCCAAGGCTCCTGACACTTCCAGGCCTTTCCATTCAACATCTCATAGCACATAGCAGCATTACACACATATATGTACTTATGAAATATATAATTTTGAAATTTTTATCTCTGGATGTCATTGCACATCGCCAGTTATGTCCAGTAATAGGGTGAATGGTATGAAGTTAAAATAAGGTTACGACACACGTGACGTTTGATATCTTTGTATATTATCGAAAGTTACCAACGGCATCCGAGTGACGTAAGCCACTTCTGACAAACTTAGAGGCCAGTCGGCTGTCTCAGGTGAAGTAAGTTAATAAGCTAAATTAGTGGGAGGGGCAGTGTACAAAGTACGATGTACGAAGTAAGGAGTGACGTGACTCCAACATGACATTAGCCTCAAGTGATGAACGCAATAAGATAACTTCACATCGGCGACCGGGTGAGTGTAGATAGTATGATGTGCAAAGTTAGGGGTGACGTAATTTCAATATGACTTAAGCCCCAAGCTAATGCTAGGGTCACATTTCCTAACGGGGGCCCGGCAGGGCTGTTTGCGGAAACAAAAAATCAAAGTGTGTGTCAATAAATTTGCACAAGCTATGCTCTTATATAATTTTGGGTACGTTTTGTGTTTTTGTTGTCTTTTATATCATACTTTTCGTTCCCAAAGACTGCCCGGCTGGGCCCCGGATTGGAAATGTGACCGAAGCATACCGGTAAGTAAGTAATAGCTTAACTTTTTATGGGGGGTGGGGCTGGGTCAGTGTTGCTTTTACAAAGTTATTGGTGACAGATTCCGCCATATGCCCTTCTGACCTACTACTATATATCTAAAGCGAACTTTATACAGGGAGGCCGGATAGGTAACAGAAGTTGTCTGATGTAAGGACTTTCGTTGTATTTCAGAATCTACTCTTTTCGTACAACGATTGATGGGTATGAAAAGGGACCATTTGTCTGTAAATCCAAACTAAACAGAAGCGATCTTGTTTCACAGATTGATTTAATCTTTTCCTCCACAGAAATTTACCATCATGCTGCGATAACCTTTGACATTTGTTTTCGGTACGGCCCAGTCTTCCCTAGGTACAGCCCAGTCTTCCTTAGTTCAATTCGAATGAATCGAACTTACTTGCCTGTTTGAAGGAAGGGACTTTAGAACCGATGGTTAACGTTATACTCTTTGAATTAAGATCAGTTGTCTGGATACGTTCATCAGGTGAAAACATTTCTAGATCCGGTCAGTAACACCACTATGGCTGCTGTTTCTTTTAAGTCTCCTAGTTCTAGAAAATCATTTTTGAGGATTCCGAAGTAGGCTTGCCTTAGCTCTACTTCATCCTTGAAGACTAGCAATAAGATGCTTCTAACGTTCCAAGAGACTAGCACTAGACCACCCAATCAAGAAACGAGAAGGAGAACTGCTGACCGGACTACAATCAGGAGTCTCCATTCAACCTTCCAATTAGAGACATTGTGACGACTCTTTGTTCTCCACTTCTTTTTCCAGTTCCGCCGATGACTGCTAGCCTCCTGTGCAGGCTTCCTATAACGGCGGCATATATATTGGGAGGGGGGAGTTGTGTAGCCGAGGGAGTTGTGTAGCCGAGGGGCGCGCCGTTATAACGGCGCGCCCCTCGGCTACACAACTCCCTCGGCTACACAACTCCCCCCCCTCCCAATATATATGCCGCCGTTATAGGAAGCCTGCACAGGAGGCTAGATGACTGCAGTCTTGGAGATCTTGTTTTAAAATTTTTTCTATGCTAAAAGAAACCATTGTGGGGCATTGTGCTATGTGGGAAGGATAGTAGACTATTAGTATAGCTGCAATAATCTTTAATTTGCAATCAATCCTGGGCATGACGTTAAACTGCAACCGGTGGCAGGGCCACATTCAGGGAGTTTTGTGATTGTGGGGAAAGTGGGGTGACCCCTTAACTGTCACCACCCCCAGGACCGCCCTGGCCCGGAGCGGCAGTACCTGCAAGGGCCCCATCTATGGGTTAAATAGTATGTACATTTAGTTTACTTCCCTTTCCTGGGGGCTGTGCGGTCTGTACCTGTGGAGGCGGTATCTGTTCCCATAGGATCAGGTGTCAGCTAGGCAGGAAGTGGTCCTGGAGCACATTGAGGCCAGTTAGTGTGGTTACAGGATGGCGCCAGGATGGATAGCGGGCTGTAAAACGGGTGTAAACCCCATCCAATAAACTGAAATAGCAAGTCGACCTACAGATAAAGGTACTAGTACATGGTAGTTGTTCATGAAAAAGAACAACCGGCCACAGGATTTTATAGAATTTTGTTCACGTTGCGCACGTTTGTTCACATTGAACTATATTTTTATGTAGAGTAGTCATTTATATCTTGTTTATGATTTTGATTGATGGCGGAGAAAATTAATCACTTTAATGAAAAATGAGTTTTCACTTTTTTTTATTAGAGCTTTTAGCACCATTGCTCCCTTTATACGCTTGTGTTCTATAGCTACCTTCGTCAATATAGTAATGTATACCCTCCCCCGCCCCCTGTACGAAGTTAGCTTGCTATGTCAACCGTCCATTACTTTTTAAATTATCGCTTTTATATGAAAGTCACTCCTAACTTCGAACATCGTACACCCTCTCCCATTCTCTGGACGAAGTTAGCTTGCTACATCAGCCGTACATTACTTTTATATAAGAAGTCACTCCTAACTTCGTACATTGTACACCCACCCTGCCCCCTGTACGAAGTTAGCTTGCTACGTCACATAGGACCTACATCACTCCCAACTTCGTACATCGTACACCCGGCCTCTGTATGGGGTTAGCTAGTCACACAAGAGCCACGTCATATGCACCTAGTACGTCATTTTCGTATTTCCGACGCCCAACTGACCCCTGTTGTAGTAAGTTCTAACTTGGTACATCTAACTTCATACCATTCACCCCGATAATGGACAAACATGTAGCTCCACATTGCCAGTCGGGTCCACAGTCAGATTGAGGCTGAGTTAGATTCAATTTCAATTTATCTATTTGACCAGAGCACATCTCAGATCTACGGATCTGCTTTTCAGATAACCCTCATTTCTTTGCTCCTGTAATTTACAAATGGAGGGGGAGACAATACACTGTCTGGTGATTACTCACCTCTGCTAGTTTTCTCCCCCGCGGATAGTTTAGCCCTTCTCTTTATTTGCTAAAAATAAGATAGAGTAGGACAATGTAGATTTTGCCATGTGATGGTAGCAGCTTAAAGCCAGTGCTACAGACTGACAACTTGACTCCTCTGTTGCAGCTATGAGAACATGAGATCCAACATATTGCTGCTCCAGGGCAAGTTGTCAAGACAGACAGGACAGCCAGGACTCCAGCTGCGCCACATTCCAGCAGCTGAACAATAAGTGTTACCGGTATACCCTAATCTACAAGCAGATCTATTGGTTGCAAAGACCATTTCCAACTGGCGGGAGAAGTTTTTATTACAACCTAAAGTTATACCCATCATATCGAGCAGGAATGACACCAATATAAGACACTGTTTACTCCACCATGTGTGGCGGAGTGATACAAAAATACTGATAGTGATTCAAGCTGCCCTAGCTTACAATCTGTGTGCCTTATGATGAGTAATTGGGTGGTGGTTATTTATCCCTGATGATATTAAAGAAAGTAATTCGGATGCTATCAACTTCTATCTTGAGTATGTAACATCCCTTTTTCTGATAAAAAAAAGATATAAGATATTTCCTGTTGTCAAGCTCTGGTTTTTATTAACTAGCTAGTTCTACTATAATTTCTAGTTATGTGCTCATCAGTGAATGAATTTCTCAATATTAGACATAAATTGAAAGTGTGCAAACGTTCCCATAATATAATCAAACAAAACATTTCTATTGTTGCTATATAAATTACAATCTACAATAAAGTGGACTTCATCTTCTACCTTATTTAACAAAATTGACAAATTCTTTGCTCCAGAGGTGTGCGGTTGTGCCTTCCTGATTCGATACGTAGTTTATGACAGCTGATTCGTAGTTTGGTGATGGTGGTTCTCTGTCGTTCGTTTGGGATTTTGAGGTATTTTTCTTCATTATAAGTGTATTGAAATATATTAATCTATATGAGCGCAGTTTGTTCTTTGCGTGATTACTTTGAAATTTGTTGTCATTATGAATTTTGCGTAGGAATGTCTGGAACTAAATGTCCTTTAAACGTTGTTGAATAGAGGAAATGATTGGAAGCATTTTTGAGGCAATTGAATGGGCAGACTGTCAAACAAAAGCATAACCGCATTCCTCTAAAGCTTTTCGCACACCAGATGCCCAACATTTACTACCTGATCTATCTAATTATAATTGACATAAGAGTGCGTCTGCCTGGAGACTCTCAGTCGGCACATTTAGGTGGATTCTGATGAAATATTTGATGGTGTTTAGGGAGACCTCCGAGTGTAAGGGGTATCTCCCTAAATCTGCCCGTGCAGCAAGATTACAAGCTGCTTTGTGGACATTATGGATTGTTTGCAAAATTTTAGATGTCATGGATTCGATTGGACAAGATTTTGAAGTTTTGAATGACCCACGAATTTCTGAACTATAAAGCAAGATGGGTTTGACACAGGAGTCGAAGATCTAGAGCTTGTTTTTATCAGACAACGAGGCATCAGCTTTGTCAATGGATTGTCTAACTCCAAACAAAGCTTTCAGCCCCTTGCTGTACGGGTATTTGTGGTTAGCTTTGAATGTGCCGGCTGAGTGTACAACGATGCCTAGTAGATAACAATATGACGATACTATCTCTATTACATTATTAAACAAGAAATAACAGTCTTTCCGTAAACGACCTCCCTTTGTAAAACAATAGTTTTTGTCTTTCTAAGGACTTTCAACCTCCAACCTACAAGCAATATTCTTCTTATCTAGGCAGGGAAGATTGTAATCCATGTTGTGACTCTGAGAATATCACTACATCGTCAGCATATGATAAACAAGGAACTTTCATACTGTGTAGCATGGGAGAATTACAAGAAGAATGATCAAATTCTAAAGCTATGTCACTGATGAATAAGTTGAACAATGTTGGACTAAGGTTGCAGCCTTGTCGAACCCCACAGTTAGTTATAAATGTATCGGTTAGACCACCGTTTGTTTTGATACAATTTGAAGTTTTGGAATACATTATCTTTTATGGTGAGGAGAAATTTGCCTCCTATCCCAAGTTGATTCAATTTGTATAAAAGACCTTCTGGCCAAACAGAATCAAAAGCCTTTAAGTTACTAAAATCTACAAAGCATGCGTACAGACGTGAATTTCTAACTTAGATATTTGCTGACTAGCGTAATTTTTCTTGGCAACTAATAATAGAAATACCCCTATAATTGTCTGGAATCAAAGTATCGCCCGATTTGTGTATCGGGACAATATGGCTAATTCGACCAGTCTTCGGGAAAGTATCCATTTTGTAAACATAGGTTAACAAGATGAAGCAAGGGTTTTTGAAAAATTGATTTTCCGCATTTTAACATCTCATTTCTGATTAGGTCACTGCTGCTTGACTTGTTATTTTTTAGGTTGGTAATAGCTCTGTCTAGTCCGTCTGCTGTAATTATGGAGTCTAAAATAAAGTTCTCTGTCTGTGCTAGAGGTAGTGGGAAGTGATTTTGAGTATTCCCTGTAGTTGAAGGATTATTTTCGGGGTCATTGATCGCGTCTGATAATTTGTCAACTTTAGCAAAGTGTTTTTATTAACCAATCTTCACCTGAGATTTGGTTGTTTTCTTTTGGCTTCTCTTTTTTGTTTTAATTTTTTTATCAAATCCCTAAAGGCACTTGGATTCGTATCCCTGAGAGTGGAGAGTTGATTCATTATTCTGTTCTTTTTAACAGTTTTCTTTATTCTTTTTTCAGTCTGAAGAAACTCTTACTTCTGAATTTGATGGATTTTTATGAAGTAGATAAGCTAAATTTTCTGTTTCACGTTTCATTGCCATACAAGTTTTATCAAACCACTTCATGATGGGTCTTTCCTGTGGGCGTTTCCTAGTTCTTTTCATCGATTTTGACTCGTTACCTCTCTACGGATTGATGAGCTAAATTCAGAAACACAGTTTTCAATCTGATTTTAGGTTATGCTGGTAGAGCATTTTAAAGGGAAAATCTATTGGCAAACTTGGGCTGACTGAGAGAATGAAGGAATGTCTGATAAGATTTTTCGTTCCAAAGAAACTGTTTAGGCAAGGCTTGGTGTTTGAGATTTTCTGTTTTTCTTGAGAATGGTGTTCTGGCAGTTTTGAGTGAATAAAAGAATATACCATACAATGGTCAGAGAATGCTGTTAAATGATACGATTTAATTTGTTGAAGAAAAGACTGGCTACAAATCATGTAGTCAGCGGTGCTGCTGCCATTTGGCCGATGACAGGTAAATTTTCCCTGTAGATCACCAACGACTCTGCCATTTAATATTCTAAGATTTGCCTGGATGCACAGGTCTGTGATAAGTCTCCCAAATTTGTTGGGAGGAACCTTATCCATGTGTTGTCTGTCTGTAAAGTATGGGGAGCTTCGGGATCACAGTCTGTATGGGAATCACCTGTGCTATCGGGTGAATTTCGAAGACGGGCATTAAAATCGCCGCCAAGTAAGACAAATTTGATAAAGCTATACTTTGAAATTTCATCTTCCAGAATTTCCAGAAACGAGAAAAAGTCAGAAACATGAGACAGAACATCTGTATCCTCAAGTTTTAGCCTAACCCATGAATATTCCATACGCCAAAGCTTTTGCTTCTGCCTGAAAATGATTTCATATCGTGACAGGCTATTTACGAACAATGGGACTCCGGTTCGATCCCAGGTGTGTTCAGAGACATGTCCGGACTTCACCCCGACGTTGTGCCCTCGGGAAAGGCACTTTACACGTACATGTATTTCCCCCCTCAAATACAGGGACAGGTAAGTCTCCGATGGCAGCTGTCTTCAACTGGTGGACAAGAACAGCGCCAGGTGGCCTGGCGTTATCAAGGCGGACCTCGAGCGTAACCAAGTCATCCGGCATCCCAACCAGAACCATCACGTCTCCCTTGAATCGGTGCCGCTGGAGAAGACAGATGCCCAAAGTGTGTGGGTCTCAGATTCACAACCTGTCATCCACCTTAAACAAATCCACGCGAAGTGTGTAGGGACTGACACGGTCATCATACTCAATTGAATTTCTGTATTTGTATCTGTGCTTGTATCTGACGTGTATATAAATACGAATATCTGTATCCGAACACGACTAAAGGTTAAGAATGATTGCCATACACTGTGGGGAGGGGTCCGGTCGCTAGCGAAGAAATGAACAACTTACATAGGGATGAAGTGATGAAGTGATTACTCCCTGGGGCTGCTTCCTTGAAAAGACGATTTGGTATGCTATATATTATCATGTGCTTTGGTCACTGTTCCTTTTATCGGAGAATATAGTAGTAGCTAAGATAGAATTCATGATATTTGATTTCAGCGGTGATGAATTATTAGAAGTCCAGTCTAGTTTGGTGAATTATGGTTAGAGTGAACTAGAGTTCCACGACCTCATACCTTGATTTTAACCTTTATGAGTGACGTATTAGGAGTGGTTCTCATCAATCATAAATCAAAGTATGAGCTTAGCAAAGAAGGTAATGCTTACACTTATCATCAATTATGCAAATGAGGTCTTTATTAGCATAATTTGATTCAACGTTGACATTCACATAACTTCCAAATGCCACAAGTATGAAATTGCTGTCATTTACCAGTATTGTATAATAGTTGTGTCTCATTAATTATGCAAATTAGGTCTTCATCTGCATATTTTCTATCTATCAACATTCCTCTCTTTCTCTGTTACAAATGTCACATATTTCAATAGTCATATCATAGATTACAGCGAGTTTGTAAAATTTCTTCATTAATTATGCAAATTAGAATCTGATTTGCATAATTGCCGTCTAATCATACGAAGCATCATGTAAGCTATATGCATACCAAAAATTATGACCATCCATCAAGCCCATCTTGAGTTATAGTATTTTCTCATTAATTATGCAAATGAGATTGTCATTTGCAAAGGTGATATCTATCAATATTTCTCTCTTCCTCAAGTTGCATATGTCACATGTTTGAGAGTCCTATCATGGACTTTGGCTGATGAATAAACTTTCCTCATTAATTATGCAAATTGGATACTGATTTGCATAATAAGTTTCTAATCATGTAAATCATCACTCAAGCTATCCACCAAGCTATCCACCAAAAAGCATGACCATCCATCAAGCCCTTCTTGAGTTATTCTGAGGCAAAACCTGCTCCTGCAGTTTCAGAAAAAGCCACCAGGGGGCCCAAATGGATATCACTTACATTTGTACTCTCTGTCCAAAGAGCTATCTACCACTCAAAAATCAGTACCATAGCATGTCCAGAACATAAGATATCAAAACAAAGTACTGCTGCAGTACCGCAACAAGCTGCTAGGGGGCCCAACATCTAATCATTTTCAGGTCTCACCAAGACCTACCAACATACCAAATACCAAGACAATCCATCCAGGCGTTCTCGAGTTATGCTGGTCTTTTACATCCAGACATACAAAAATACATACAAACGCTACCCTCTGCATAACCTTCTTGGCGAAGGTAACAAGGTGTACAAGGATGGTTAGAGTGAACAGGGTGTACAAGGATGTGTCCTGGGAAAGAGACCGCAGTTTGTGTGCGCAACGCATGCTGGGAAACTCAAACTGTCCTGGGAACGAGTGTTTTGCCGCGGGAGGATGTCAAACTCCCTCCCGTGGCAAAGTATGGTCCGTGACATAACTCCCCTCCGAGCGCAATGTAGAGAGGTAATCTTAACACCCTAACAGCGCCAACGATAAGGTACTTTGTAAATCTCTGTTTCTTATAACATAACACACTTGAGCAACATTTTACCCCCCAAGATAGCGAACTTTCGTCTTGTTTCCAACGTGTTTAGTTAGATAACTAAGAAGAAATAACGGTTAACTACCAGTGTAGAAGGTCGCTCGTTACGTACTTGTGTACACAACTACGCGCGGAGGAACAAGAAAGGCACAAAACAAAACAAAAACGACAGCTGTGAATTCCAGAAGTTTATTTTGTTGAGCTTGATCGGCAGTTGATGTGACATAATTCGAAGCCCACGATTTAATCCTATGGCTTCTTCACGGCGCTGGGTACGGGCGTGCTTTACACGTACATGTATTTCCCCCTCAAATAGAGGGACAAGTAAGTCTCCAACGGCAGTTGTCTTCGACTGGTGGACGATTTCAATTGAATACTTGACGATTAAATGAAAATGATACACTCCTACATGAACAAAATATGGATATTTACATGTATATCAAATACTAACTTGAGATGCATATGCCATTATCTGGGTCATCTGCATTTGCAAACGGGACCATGTAACGCTACAGTAAGCGATTTACATTTTTAAAAATTCGGTTACAAAATTGTACCTGTTCAGAGAGTAGAAGATTTTACTTCATTGAAAGGTGCGATGGAGTTCGGACTCTGATTCAGATTAACAATGACAATGACAATGAACTTTATTGCATATTCATGCCCAACATGGGCTAAATGCATTAGGTAACATGGAGTAAAAGAAAAGGAACATTGTTCTATATTCCATCTAAATCTATAGAGTCTCTTCTCTCTTCTTGAAACATTTGTACACAAATTCACATAGTTTTTCGATTATAACGTAGTTTCTAGAAGACATAATACATGTGAATAACTCGTTATTTGTAAGATGCGCATATTTCTTGTCTAGTTGTATTGAACTTACGAGGGATCTGCGCATGTCTGAGTATAGTGAGCATTCTAAGATAAAATGTATTTCATCTTCTATACAATCCTTGTCACAGAATGTACACATTCTGTCATTTGGTGGAGTCTGGTTGTACCTACCAACTTCAATTTGCAGTGGATGATCGCTGATCCTTAGTTTAGTCATAGCTCGGCGATAGTTAACATTTTGTATATCTAGATATTTTTCTTTTTCATATGAAATCTTAAATTTTTGGTAGGTTCTTAATTTGTTTCCGTGCTTTCCATTTTCACCACAAGAGTTCGTTGTGCCGGTAAAAATGTTGAAGAAAGTTGTCTCTTAGCCTTTGTTTTAGTTCAGATTGAGCGGAAAGCGTGTTTCGATCTTTGTTAAGTAAAAGGTAGGCAAAGCCTGACTCCGCCAAGATTTTACTAATATTTGAAAGCCAGCATGGTATCTTTCTCCTATGTAGGTCCTGCTGCACTAAAAATGCTTCATACTGTAAGCTATCTTTCGGCATTTCTCTAACTAATCTTTTATAGTATGAATAGATTCTAGTATACACTTCAATCCAGAGGGGATATCTACCGAGCTCAGCTCTTGTGGCAAGGTTGCTGGCATTTTTTCTTACGCCCAGGATTGCCTTACAGAATTTGAGATGAACTTGTTCAATCGGCGAATTATCGTTCAGCCCAATCTTGCCCCATACGTCCGCACCATAAGTTAATATTGGAACTACGCATGCATCGAATAGTTTACTGTACACTGATATACGGGGATTGCTGTCTCCAAGAGTCGATTTTATACTGAAGAGGGCTCGTAAAGCCTTCTTTTGCAGGGTTTTCATAGCGGTGCTGAAAGTGCAACCCGTTGTAAACATCACTCCTAGATAACTATAAGACGATACAATCTCTATGTTTTGGTTAAACAGTTGGAATTTAAAGTTTGAGAGCAAGTGCCCTCTTTTATTAACATAGTTCAAGATCAGTCTCTCAACTGTCACAACAAGAAGAGTACTAGTATTATACTCTCCAAGCAGAGGAGTGGTTCCGGCTGGTTTTTGACGTGTTTTTAGGCGTTTTTGTCAGGCTGTCTACTTTGTCATGTTTTTTTTTGTCTCTGTGTGGTTTATTAAAAAAAAAACATCACAAAGTAAAAAGCCCGACAAAAGCGCCTAAAAACACATCAAAAACCAGCCGGAAAGAATTATGGCACTTTTGCATTGATTATGCAAATTAGGAATGTATTCGTATAATTGGTATCTGATAGTGTTCTACCCATGCCCGTAGCCAGGGGGGGGGGGGGGTGGGTTCGGGGGCTTCGGTAGAAACCCCCCCCCCCTGGCTACGGGCATGGGTCTACTTCCAACAAGAAATTCTCTCAAAAACACAGGAAATGCCTTTTCAGAAGGTTCAGTTCTTAGAATTTGAAACGCTCGAGGGTCCACATTTTAACGCCCAACGTTGTTATTTGTTGTTGTTTTCTACTTTAAAGGCAACCAAAGCAATATTAGGGCAAAAAAATGGAAATTCAAAAAAAATGCTGAAATCTTTATGGTAGTGACATTTACTAAATTCCTGTTTAGCACATTTGCGTAACAACTTCACACTTTGAGCATTTTAAAACTGCGCAAAAACGAGCCGTACAATGATGCCCTTAGTTTCGCGAGCCTACAAAACCCACGCGATGATGTTCAGTGAGTTCTCAAATCACACCGACGTCATATTTTTGCATCATGGTCGTCGCTATACATTGTGAAAGTGTTGTTTGTACTAATCATCTATAGAAATGACTAAATAGATAAATTGACTTTCAAAATCCAATTTTCGGGCCCTAATATTGCTTGGGTTTCCTTTAACGCACCTCCTTCATATTTTGATTTGTATTCCAACTTTTATTCCATATCAAGTTTCCAGCTTTCCGCACAACATAGAAAATGTAGAATTTAACGGTGAAGAGGTGGAAATCATGTATGTTGCGGAGTTCCCAACACACCGAAACACTGTTGGCTGTCAATCGTTCACCACAGCAACAGTGATGCGATCTCATGGGCCAATCAGCATGTGCCCGCCCCCATTTTTTCAGCTTGATGATTTTGTTATATTTGTGTCTGGCATCTCGGCGAACTTATTACCACGGCGGCCATATCAAAGAAGGATGTGATTTTCTTCTCGGTTGTTGTTAGATGAGACCAACTGAGGTTTCTCACACGGATGTTTCACCTGGTTCGCAGCCTGCCGGTCCTGGGACCTCGCACCTACGTTATGGGCAGTCACATCTACTACGTTTGTTATGTCCTGAGCGTGAGTTGTTCCCGTTATTTTGTCATTTTTATCCCTCTTCGGCTATGTTCAGCGAATCCATATGTGTTTTCAGACAAAGCTACGGCGCCGGCTTCTATTTGGACGTGGCCGGCTTTGTATACTGTTATTTGGTAAATGTAGAACTCCATCAAACATTTTTGTTTGTTTAATTTTGTATGAAGTCTCGAATTATTCTCTGGTCAAGAAATGTGAGCCTGTATCGGACCATATAACCTCCTTGATCTGACTGAAACGGGCTTAGCGGTAACTCCGCTCGGCACCGGCACAATTTTGTCATGATTTATATTACTTATTAGAGCACTATGCTTGAAAGTCACCATCTGAATGTTCCAAATTTTGTGATTTGTTTCAACTATGGGCGACTGGGGTCTTTTTTCTGCAAACGTAGAAGACATTCATGGTTATTAATGTGTAAACATGCAATCATGTCTGCTGTGCAGCCGGTAGGATTCCTGGTCGTACAGTCGGCTCTTTGTAACAAAACGTGTTTTTTCTAAAAGAGAGAGGAGAGCCAGGGTCGATCGTTATATATTTCCTATTGCCGAAGTGGCAAATGACTAGAAAAGGATTATCTTTTTAATGATGATGATAATATGGTTTTCATACAGTGAGCAGTCTGAATGCACCTTGATACAAAAGAATACGTAACAGTGCGCGGCACAACGGTACCGATCAGTGTAGGGGGCAAGCTGTTTTGTGAAAGATCCTTGCAAAATACTCTTTTACCACATTTGCCAACGGTTTGTTTGCGGGGATGTAAATCTACATGAAGATCATGTTAAATATGTTAAACATAAACCTGTTGCTCGACATTTCGCTCCAATGACAAGTCACTGGCTTGCCTGGTGTAGAACCGTTAGCTGGTGTTCATTCTGACTGAGCACATCCACGATAATAGTGTTGCAGAGAACATAGTTGTATAGAAATCAGCCATTCGTCCATTCCGTAGCGAATGCACTCTGGGCCTCCCGGGCACAACTCTGCACGTATGATTGCTTGATTAGCGTCTCCCGCGGCTTTGATGATTGGTGTTTACTCTAACGTACACCCCGGGAGGTGACGTTTCCAGAACATTGGACACAACCAAAACAGGCTTCCCACTTCACCTGTAAAAATATCATCTATGCACTTACTACTTTGCCCATATGTGGTCTTTTGTTTCCCTGATGAATGAATGTCCCGGAAGTGTACAGGGAGGGATGTCTCAAACACTGAGCTGTATTGTCGAATGATTCGCCTGGCAAATAAAGGGGGATAGTAGAAGTTCATATAGAAAAGAAAGGAAGGTAGTTGGGACGGAAAACACGTTTCAAAGCCCCATTGCACAGTGCAATGTCAGCGGCACGCATCCTTGTAGAAGCGCAGACACGATCTTTCCCGCACAAGGGTCTGGCCCATGTATTGAAAATCGCGCTCGGGCTGCGAAGGAGGCTACCACAATCTGGCAAATATGTCTGTTGCACCCTTGTCAAATTAACGTCTTCATTCAGTGCAAATGGTGTCATTCGTGCCTGGAATCATGAACAGAATTGCGCAGGTGGTAAAACGAAGGGGCGATCAGCACGTCTCCGCGAAGGGAGTGCCAGATGAAATTATACCCGTGGGTGTTACTGTAGGCATATGCCGCCATCGCTCATCATCATCAGCTATGATTTCTCTTTACTTCCTTTGGTCTTTCCAGCTGTAATCTAGTGACCCATGTCTGCCTCGGAAGTGAATAATGTTACTGACAAAATTGAACGTCTGTTGCAGCAAACAATTCTTTCTCATTATGAGATATTCCTGACAAATTGCAGGGCAGTCGGGAAGGGAACAACACGTTACAGTAGCCTGACTTAAATCGCACTCTTAGCGGCCGCCCCGATGTCCTGATTTTGTAGTCAGCGTTACTCTAGAACCTCTGGATGGATGACGATGATATTTGGTATGTGGGTAAATCTTGGGAAGCCGAAGGTCAAGGCCGATTTTAGGCCCCCTGGTATGTGACCTTGGTACTGCAGCAGAACTCCTGGTTTGTGCATCTTTTGTCCTGTGGAATGTGGAAGTCATTTGCATAATCAGAATATTTCATTGAGATATGCGGTCTCCGAACTCTTGTTTGTTATGTGCATAACGTAGCACATTTCAGGACGGTGTTTGTGTGTGTGTGTGTGTGTATGTGTGTGTGTGTGTGTGCGTATGTATGTATGTGTGTGTGTGTGCGTGTGTTTATGTTTGTGTATGTGTGTGTATGTGTGTGTGTGTGTGTGTTTATGTTTGTGTGTGTGTGTGTATGTGTGTGTGTGTATGTGTGTGTGTGCGTATGTATGTGTGTGTGTGTGTGTTTATGTTTGTGTGTGTGTGTGTATGTGTGTGTGTGTATGTGTGTGTGTGCGTATGTATGTGTGTGTGTGTGTGTGTTTATGTTTGTGTGTGTGTGTGTGTATGTGTGTGCGTGCGTATGTGTGTGTGTGTGTGTTTATGTTTGTGTATGTGTGTGTATGTGTGTGTGTGTGTGGTTATGTTTGTTTGTGTATGTGTGTGCGTATGTGTGTGTGTATGTATGTGTGTGTGTGTGTGTTTATGTTTGTGTATGTGTGTGTATGTGTGTGTGTGTGTGTTTATGTTTGTTTGTGTATGTGTGTGTATGTGTGTGTGTGTGTATGCGCATGCGTGTATGTGTGTGTATGTGTGTGTGTGTGTGTTTATGTGTGTGTGTGTGTGTTTATGTGTGTGCATGTATGTATGTGTGTGTGTGTGTGTGTGTATGTGTGTGTGTGTTCATGTTTGTGTGTGTGTGTGTGTGTGTGTGTGTATGTGTGTGTGTGTGTCTGTATGTGTGTATGTGTTCGTGTGGCTGAAGTCGTGACGAGGGTTACGCTACCTCTGAGCTCGAGGCTGAAGTCCAGGCAAAGAACGTGAAGTCCATGTGAACGGCGTGTCGTTTATCATTGTTTTCTCTCTTTCTATGAATATTTCAACACCACATAGACGTACAGAAACCGGCGATGGTGGAGTAACATTCGCCTTGGAATGAATGATACAATGTTAGAATTGACTCCACGTACAAATGGTTTGGTTTCTATATGGACTGTTTTGTTGCTGATGTGAACATTGATTTATTCTTTTATACAGATCCAGAAAGTGTAGCAATGCGCATAGTTGACTTTAAACTCTTTTTCACTGTAAACAGGTACTACATGTAACGTTATCACCAAGGATTAACATGGCGCAGAGCAATGGCGCAGCCTGAGTCCCAGTTGGTCGCACGTCGGATCACGTCCAGAAATTTTCCCAGTGTGAATCGGGTCTCATGAAACGATAAAAGTTTCAGACGAAAGAGTTACTACTAGGCTTTCCTCTGCTACAGTCGGAAGGCGTATTCGTTTGGAATAAACTGCTAATTGTACTTCTATACTTACAGGCAATGGTTATGGTGACAATTGGGTGGCACAAATTGGACAACAAGGTCTACGACTGTTGGCCCATAGACGCCGATGCAAATAGTCCAGACACGATACCGTGCGGTGGTAAGTGCGAGTAATATAAAGATGCAGCTCTGTAAGCTTTCAATAGCCGTGTAGAACCTGAGATCAAAAGAAATATTACATTGTCTCATAGTCGTCATAACCTTTCAATATCTCCAAGCAAGGTCTCTTTGATTGAACATTGTATTCATCCGTATTTGCTATGTATGTCCAAATTATGGCCGAAGCGAATAATTAGTATGTTATTTCTCACCATTTGGTGGGATATGTCCGATGATATCATGTAAACGTTAACTATACAACGAGATAACCTTGTAGTCTCCAAGCAGACCTACGGGTTGGCAAAGACCGTATCCGACAGGCAGAAGGAGTTTTTATAGCCAACCCAAGTCTCATAGCCAACTCGGGTTGGCTATAAAAACTCCTTCTGCCTGTTGGATACGGTCTTTGCCAACCAGTAGGTCTGCTTGGAGACTAATAGCATGGGTGCTATTCTCCGTAGTGATTGTGTTTTTTCCTTTTATTTACACAAATCCCTGTCCGGTTACAAAGCTCTTTTTGCTACGTTTTAAGCAAACATACAATGAATTCTCACTGATGGCAAGCAAAAAATAAGCAGAAACATTTAACCTCCATTGATACACTGTAACCACTAACGCGCCAGTGTTGAAAGTAGGTGACTGTGTTTATGAAAGTTGGAGCAGTCGCGTATTCATGCATGCATGAAAAGAAATTGAACGTTTCCTTATGTATATATATATAAAGGACCAATGTGGAAAGGAAAATGATTTGCAGGTAATCTTCAGTGATAAGGCTTTATGGTTGAAAGTTTGTGAAGAGGTTTCAGACGTTATTTGAAAAAAAGCCATTCTTTGTTAAACCAGCCCAGTAATGCACAACTTAGCTGTAAATCTCTCAATATCATTATGGATCGTGGCAAAATGAATCCAAAGTTGATGATGATGACCATAACACATAAACACGTGCTTTTTAAGAGAACCACATGCCAACGGTAGGAATACACTACTCAGTAAAAGGATCTTTTTTATTTTATTGTTCGCCTTCGCCAGGAGGTTATATTTTCAGTAGCGCGTGTGTGTGAGTGTGAGAGAGAGCACGATAACTCTGGATCGATTTTGTTTTGGGATGTGTGTAGGTCTCCACGAGATCTCCAACTGATTAGATTTGGGCCCCATAGCGGTGTTGTCTTGTTATCCCTTTTGATATATATTAGTTAGATCTTTTTGTGCCTTCTTGAGACTTTTGATTCCCTTGTGTGCCTGATTTTATTCCGAGCGCATGCTTTTTAATTTGTTGTCTCATTTCAAAAACTGTGACAGATTCCCAGGAAGCTTGTTGTCTATTCTTTGGTTTGGTTGGTATGTATGTTTTGACATAACTCTTACACCTCTTCAAAATGGATTTTTGGCTATTTTCAGACCAAAATGTGTTAATGTATTTTGCATCCGGTTCCGTGGTGTTCTAGCTAAATGAAATGAAATCCGACATGGGCCGTTGCCTTTGACATGTACACACAGGACTTCATTTACTTTTGGCATAGATAACTTGAAATGATCTATTTTGGGATTTTTTGGTTATTCTCAGACCCAAAGAAAGACTTTGGAGACCACATGCCTCCGTGAAATATCTAGAGTTTCCGTAATTTCTCTGAGCTGTCTAAATACATGTATGCCAATAGGAACTGCGGACACACACGGCTTCAAACGAACAAACAAACAAACACACTAACTGATTACAATACTAGTACCTCCGAATTCAATGAATATTTTGGGACCCTGTGTAATTGTATTACAGCCAAAAGACCTTAGATATGGTATAGGGTTGACATTTGTTCAATGGATTTCATTCAAGTTTTTCACACCCCTATATTCCGAAATCCCTATGTTCCGAAATCCCTATGATTCCGAAATCCCTATGTTCCGAAATCCTTATGTCACAGTACAGATTGGAATCCAGTACACTGATCTAGAACTGTACTAGTACGGATAGGAATTCCAATCTGTACTAGTACAGTTCTAGATTGTACTGGATTCCAATCTGTACTGTGACACTTGTACTTCCGAAATCCCAATGTTCCGAAATCCCAATGTTCCGAACTTCGAGATCCCTATGTCACGAATCAAAAACCCTTATAAATCCGAAAGCCGTATCGGTAAATGTTCCGACACACGGTCATGATTATGAATTTCGTTAGAGTTCATAGCATATTTAAAACTCTTTTTGGACTATTTTCTTTTTAGATCTTAACAAATATTTACAAAACAACTGGATCATTTTATATCATCTATGAAAAATCTCGAGGTTTTTCTGGGGGAAAATTTCGAGATCTTTTCGAAAAATCTCGGCATTTTTCCAGATTTCTAAAAATAGTTTTCAATAAATAATGGATATTCTCACTGGGGGCATAATGATCTTGATTATCATTAACGGTAATTATTTTACTGCGCGGGATTACTACTTAGTATAATCACTGAAACATAGGGCATTTATATATAGTGCAGGCAGCGCTCGCCCCCACTGAGTCTGACCATTAACGACCTCGCGTCAGTTTTATAGCATCGTACGTGTTCAGAGAGAAGAAAATTTTACTACATTGAAAGGTGCGATGGAGTTCGGACTCTGATTCAGATTAACAGAGTTCAAGATCAGTCTCTCAACTGTCACAACAAGAAGAATACTAGCCTGATTATACTCTCCAAGCAGAGGAGTGGTTCCGGCTGGTGTTTTTAGGCGTTTTTGTCAGGCTGTCTACTTTGTCCTGTTTTTTTTGTCTCTGTGTGGTTTATAGAAGAAAAAAAAAACATGACAAAGTAGAAAGCCCGACAAAAACGCCTAAAACACGTCAAAAACCAGCTGGAAAGAATTATGGCACTTTTGCATTGATTATGCAAATTAGGAATGTAACGTTAACGTTATTCGTATAATAATTGGTATCTGATAGTGTTCTACCTGCCATGTGTCGGAACATTCACAAGTTTTGACTCTGGGGTATTCAGAACATTATAAGGGACTTCGGAATATAGGGGTGTGAAAAAAAAATGTTATTGACAGGCGAAGTGTCCGCCAATCAGAGCTGGTTCCGCCCGGCCCGGATGGGTGGATTCTGAGCGGCGGCGGCGGGCACAGTTCTAAAGCTGTTGGCGCCGAGTCTACGACATGGAAAGAGATTGAAGAAGCCTTTGATAATTTCAAGAGAGCGAGCTGTGTAGAATTTAGCAAAGTATTTTTCAAAGCGGTTGAAGATCTGAACAGCGGCCGGCGACGACCCCCAGCCAGCCAGAGAGCCTGCCGATGTTGCGCCCCCCTCCCCAAGAGTCGCATCGTGATGACGATGATACTGTTGCCTCCCCCTGGTTCACCGTCAGTTATTGCCACCAAAGAAGCAAAACATTCTGAAATACTCCTATAGTTATCAGACTCTATGTGCAATTTTTGTTCTTCCCGCGAAAAATATTGGTAAAGAAGACGTCAGATATTCCCCTGCGCCGATCCACGCCTTGAGTCTTTAGTAGACTCTAAGTCTTAAGTGTGATGTGCATGGAAGTGAAATGATATATGGATGCTTAATTTATATAAAAAATACATGTAATGCCTGGATAAATTTCGCCCCTTTCCTTCACGCATTCGAAAAATGTAAAGCAGTCATCTTTGTAGCCAATAAGTGAACATCAATAGTATCCACAATATGAATTATTGATCAGCCTGTCAATTAAAGTTAGAGAAGAACTTCAAGAAGTCTTATGGACAGTGTTATCAAAGGATGTATGGTGTGCTCTGATTGGTTGCATTTGCTGGCTTCCGATTGGTGAGTGATCAGCCTGCGACAGCCTGTCAATAGTGAAGAAAAAAGTCAATAGTGGGGGAAAAATTGATATTGTCGACAAACTGAGCCTGTCTTTTGGCGAAAACATAGTCAGTAGATAGTGTTCTGTAGATAGGCCCACTTGTTCTCATTTAATTGTACGAATTGCTGTGGCCTGAGCCTTTACGATTTGATATGAGCCAAATTACGGGCAACATCGATGCTTTCTTTATTTTCCCACAACACTTATTGATGTTTCACGAAAAATGCACCACAAAATTACTTACAGGTTTTGACTTAGAAGAAGTTATAGCAATGGGTTGCCTATTTAAAAAAGCCCTAAAAAACGACTGTCGTCTGAGGAGACATGCAAAATTCAAAAAGCAGCCGAGAACGTAACAATTCAGTGCAGAGAGTGACTGGTTAACTGGCGAATCCAGCTACTAAGGCCCTCCGACAAATCACGTCAGATCGCTCCTGTCACTGTTCTTGTACGCTGTGCAAGGTGGTTTGTAATGCCTGCCGCCAAATTCTGTACCTTCCGTCACCGTTTGAAGTAAGACATTCCTGCCACATATATGGTGCCAAACTGTCGTTTTTATGACGAAGTGATTTAAAATTGAAAAACAGAATTTGGCGACAGGCTTTACAAACCACCTTGCACAGCGTTCAAGAACAGTGACCGGAGCGATCTGACTTGATTTGTCGGAGGGCCTCGGTAGCCTCACAGCAATTTGTACATTTAAATGAGAACGAGCGTATATAAAATATTCCTAAAGCTAAATCTATTATTAACAAGAATTTCAACCCTCGAAATAGCATATAGGTAGTTTAGCCTTAGGAATTAGAAAACAAAGAAAGGTTTGACAAAAGCTACTTTTAAAAGATACTAGCTATTGTTTGAGTTAGAAAAAAACTGATGAGATATGCGGTGTCAAATTACATATGAAATATGGCTTCCAGATAATTTATGATGGCTTCAGGGGTTTATTCTGTTGTGTCACTGGATGCAAACATATTTCATTGCATAAAGGAGTCATGACTATGTCAGGGATTTGCAAAGGATGTCATCACTTGGTGAGAAATAATGGTAATATCTTATATCCCTGCAGTAACGTTAAGTTGCATGATGGAGATTGATTTCTGTTGCACGACTCAGGTCTGGAGATGGCTTGGATCAAGGCTCCACCAGAGAAGATCACAGCAGGTCACGGCTTCAATGTGACCTACAGCCTCCATCTCCCCGATACATTCTACACTCATGCTGTGACAGAAAATATCCTGCCTCACGGGTATGTTACAACATCTACAACATGTACAACTCCTCTCATACTTCAAAAAAGTACAGTTAACATTTTGAAAGAGCACAGTATTCCTTTGGTCACGCCAGTTTTTAATTTCTTGTTTCCTGATTTTAGAATATCACGTGTGCCATTCCAGAAATGAATCAAACAAAAAAAAGTTATATTTTGGCACTAGCAATTGAAGAAAATCCTTGGCTTCCTAGCTGTTTTTCTATTACAACTGTTTTTTCCCCAGTTTTTCAATTTTTAACAAATTGAATGTTAGTTGAAAATTCATTGTTTGACAGTAAAATAAAAACTGATTGCTGCTGCAGTGTGTCCAGACTACTGCAGCAGCAGAACACAGTGGACAGTAGTACTACTACTAATTAAGAATAAAAACATAAAGAGGCAAATATTTGACAAACATGCAGTCACTCTCTTATTGGTCTCTGATAATTGCAGTGCTATCATTGGTTGAATCTCTAATTGTGATTGACAGTCAGGATTGGTCTATTCAATCTGTCGGTTATCAGATTTTTGCAGGAAATTAAATGAATTGGGCAGTCAAACTGCCTCTTTATGTTTTTATTTTGCATTTCTATATTTTGACAGATTGGCAGGGCTATGGGATTGGTCTATTCGTGTGGCCTTAAATCAGAATGAAATTGTGCAAAGCAGACAACCTTTGAGTGATGCTAAATCTAATACTGGATACCAGAACAGAGAGGATAATGTTAAACCTTGAGAAGGTGACCCCTGCGGGGGTACACCTGTTCCATCATGCCTTCCATTTTTATGGAGAAGTGCAATGAATAAATAGATAAATAAACATCCGTTGGATTTATTACACCTAATTAACATTTAAGATCTATGCATCCCTTCTAGAGTTATCCTGTTTCAAAATCAAAATCTGCAGCTGAATCTAGTGCTGCATACCAAAACTCATGTTCTAGTTCAGGTCTGGATTCAAGTCCAGGGGTTCAGGTTCAGGTCCAGACTTGATAAGTCCGGACCTGAACCCATGCATGCATATGTAAAATTCCATGTTACAATTTGAAAAATAATACATGCAAAATTTTATACAGTCAGTAGTGAACACAGATTTTGAAGCTCAGTCATAACCACAAAAACAGCAATGTTTTCGTATTTTTCCAGTGAAAATTTCACGATCTATATGGAAGCAACATGGAAGGTTTTAGATGGTTAAGAATAAAAAGGAAAACATAAGTGAGAGATTTGTTTTTGCAAGTCGGGACTTGGTTCCTGACATTAAGGTGTTTTTTTTTACTTGAACCAAAACGTTTTTGCAGGTCCAGTTTAGGTCCGGAGTTTAGGTACGAGCACTGCAGTTCAATAGTGCAAACTTTTGTCAGTTCTTTCCAAGGACATTATGGCTATCAGATGTTAAAAATGACGACAGCATGTCCAGAACACGAGATGCAAAAGATGGAATTTCTGCTGCATCTGAAGCAGAGGAAAGCAGACAGGGAGCCCAAAATCTGATAAATTCTTTGATCTAGGTCAAGACCTAACCACATATGAAATATCAAAACAATCCATCCATAGCTTCTTGTGTTGTTTAACCACCAACATTGTTACACCATTACATGCCCATTCTCCATCAACAAGAGCAGTTTAAATCTTGATATGTATGCAGTGGTTAATATATTTTCCCAGTTTTTGCAGTGACTTCATAAGTACTGCAAATTTAGGACAACCCTGAATTTCAAACACAAAAAAAACACCTTTTCCCTCCAGCTACCACAAATTAAAACAACCTGGAAAGTATTTGCTAATTTTCAGTATTTGTGTTTCATTTTTTATTAATGATTTGTCATGAGTTTGATGAGCAAGAACCAGTCAAGCCAGTAAAGCCGAAAAATTATCGGAAAATGTATTTTGGTAGTCAAATTATACACGACAGGTGTTTGATAACGTATTAGTCACATAAAACTGAGAAGACAAGTTGATAAGACTCAAATGCACCAGACATTGTAGTATATGGACACCAGTTCATCCACCAGCCTGATTGGTAGATGTAAATTATGACTGAAAATGAAATCAACTAGTCAGATGCCTGCTCTGGAGGCCTGCTCTGGAAGCCACACTCACTCACTCACTCACTCACTCACTCACTCACTCACTCACTCACTCACTCACTCACTCACTCACTCACTCACTCACTCACACACACACACACACTCACTCACTCACTCACTCACTCACTCACTCACTCACTCACTCACACACTCACTCACTCACTCACTCACTCACTCACACACACACACACACACTCACTCACTCACTCACTCACTCACTCACTCACACACACACACTCACTCACTCACTCACTCACTCACCAACTCACTCACTCAATCACTCACCAACTCACTCACTCACTCACTCACTCACCAACTCACTCACTCACTCACACACACACACACTCACTCACTCACTCACTCACTCACTCACTCACACACACACACACACTCACTCACTCACTCACTCACTCACTCACACACACACACACACTCACTCACTCACTCACTCACTCACTCACTCACTCACTCACTCACTCACTCACTCACTCACACACTAGCTATCACTGAGTATCAGGCTTATCGTCTCTCCTCCCTGAGGCAAGGGTTAACCGTGCTTCCACATAGATGTGGAGGCTTGATGGCAGCTCGCCAGGTGCCTCTGTCTTCTGGGTTGGCACAGTGGCGGTAAAAATGAAACCTACATGTAACGTTATCATTACTTATCGACAGCAATTGCACCCATTAACATACAATGGCCCTACATCACAAATGCTACCAAAAACATGTCCTTCATTTGATAAGGGTCATTTGTCTTCTGTAATAGTATGTTATGTTAACTACAGGAATGCTACTGTGGCCAAAGACTGGTGCCATCACCACCCCTGTCCGGCAGCGTGGAAGAGTACCCAGGACAACTGCTGTGTGTACCACGTCAACGTCCACTCCTGTCCACAAGAAAGTGTGAGTACTAAATGTTGTAAGACATTTCTTTTTGCCAAGTATATAATATTAATAGAAGTATGATTTATTTTGTCATTTCATTTATTTTACAAGGAAATACATATTTCCTACTGGCGTTATTTAATGATTCCTAATGAGAGAACACCGACATAAAATTAAAATCATGATGAATTAAAGGTCAACTAAAATAAATACTTTTATAAATGAATAGAAATTGTAAGTAACTGGTGATAGAACCAAATCAAAGTACATTGTAACTTATTATAACAATAATGTGTGTTTGTTGGACTTTGTCCAGAAATCAAATGATACTACTAGTACTTCAAGTCAAAAAAGAATTTGCATGTGTGGAAGGTTGGGCAGTATGTATCGTATCGTTCGTAAGTAAGTGATAGTACAAGTCAAAAGAAATCTAGTTTGTCAGAAATGTGACCCAGTCTTACCTTAATTTGAAATTACATCAATAAATAGCAAATAAAAGAATCAAACAAAATGATCCACTGAGATGCAGATAAAAGTTCCTCTATCAATGTTCAGTACTCAGGTACATGTACAATCTAGTCTTGTTCATACAGCTGTTTGAAAAGTTCAAGTGTTCCTGCTGATTTTAAGTAAGATGACAGAAGGAATTCCAGAATGCAGAAACAACAAAATTCATGTGGCAAGCCAGTTGTATAGACTACTTTTTAGTCTCTTTCTTGCTTCTTGTCCTTGTCTCAAGTGCAAAAATTGACAGTACAGTAAGTTTTATTAATTAATTTTTTCAATTTAACAATGGCGCCAAGTGACCCGATGACTTAACGCTTGGAACCATTAATTCGACACCTTTACGCCAACGCACCATGGTATGATAAATCAACAAGCAGACTTGAGAGTATTTCGGTAATCATTGACTGTATCGTGTACGTTGTTTTTGCCGCAATTGCTACATGTGTGTCCCTCTTCCAAATCATTGACATATCTCCTAAAAATTACGTCTTCAACATCGGACCCGATATGACGGCGCCTTGCGTAATCTGTTCCAAACGAACCATTAATCCGACAGTATACAACAATGTCGCTGTTTACCGATAATTTTAATAGTCAGAACAACGGTTATTTCCCGATTTCTCCGTCAACCAACGGCCACTTACACTAGTTACTATAGGCGCCACAGGTCACAGTCGGTACGCCGCCGATGCACTCACGATACTGCGGTCAAAATAAATAGTCCTGAAAAACATCGTCCTGCGGCAGACCCGTTCTTATGTTCCATTGCACTGTCGTGGCTATTATAAACCTTGAGGTCTAATACTTGAGCCTGCTACAGCTATCGAAATGCGAGTAACTAACGTTTGCTTGCACTTCTGCCCGGTAAACAAAAATATATGCCAGGCGGAAACGGAAACTATCCTAACACAGCTCATCGGCCTGTACCAAGCGAACATCACTGCGGTAGAGGGGAGTAAGACTCTCTTGTGTCGCTATCGTCTTAGCCGCTGTGGGAATATATGTTCCGGAAATATAAAAATGACAAGAGTCTTAAATAAAGAATGCAAAAGCTTTACTTTTACATTAATTGCTGCCAAAATTCAATTATTTAATAGTATAACATTGTCATTGGCATGCTAAACCCGTAGTGAGACGGTTGGTATGGTCTTCAAGACCTGTTTGCACTAGCTTACACGTGGCTCCGGACTTTTACATTTGAAAATAGGGGAAAATAGAAAGAGTAGTAAGGTTGTTGACGTCGGTTACTATTTCCAATTGCTGATGATGTATAAACACTTGCTGGACATGCCTATTTAATAATCCAAGACAGGAAAGGGGAAAAATGAATAAATAGATAAATATAAATGACCTGCGTCGTCTGCTTTTCCTCACGTGATCACCCGTATGATTCTGGGAATATTCAAAATGGCGGTTTCCGACGGCATGCGTTCGCAAAGCCTCTGGATAATTCGCGCTTTGTTTGGATCAAGGACAAAACTAGACTTATTTGCTGTTATTGACGGACATATTGTTTATTCCTCTTTTGATCAATACAAGTATAGATATGTAATGTGATGATATGAAGAAGAAAATGTCGACATTGTGACGGTGTGTGACCGCTGCTCCCTCTCCCATGACATACATAACGTTAAAACAAACGGTTAGTAAATTGACGACCTCGTAATTGCAAAGTTTGATCTTCATGAACTTACGACTGTACCTTTTTGACGTCAGTACTTAACTCGTATCGGAATGCAATTAACAGTTTTTGCATCAACCTGCTGAATCTTAATTGGCAAGCCAATACTTTAAAGTGTCGAATTAAAAGGGTGTCGAATTAATGGTTCCTAGCGTTATATGGGGTACGTTTAAATGTTGTTTCTGGGACATGTAATTAAATTCGCTCAAAAAAACATTAAGAAAATATGTCAAATGAAAGAGAAATCCAGAACTGTATTGATCAGCTAAAAGCGATATTAGACAAAACAGATGCACCAACACAAGCGGTAATTGACAAACTTAATATACTACAGAACTCATCTGCTTGACCTGAAAGCTGCCACTATCACAGAATGCTTGTAAAGCAGACAGTCACTATTCAGAGGCGGCGACACGAAATTTTGTATGGGGGGGGGGGAGATTAGTTGAGATGAAATGTCACTCTGACGAGCGCCAATACAAGGGGGGTCCGTGAAATTTTGAAATCTAGACCCTCTGAAATGCTATTTCCTGCATTCTGAGGGGCAAATTTTGCTGGAAGAGTAAGCTAAGTTTAATGACAATGCTCTATTTTTTTTTTTAAATTCAGAAGGGTTTCAGCTTGATTTTGGGGGAATGGCGCCCTCCCGACATATTTTGTCGCCAGAGGCACGACATGCTCCCACAGGAAGATTAGAAAGTCGTCACCCATTGAAACGCTCTTTCCTGAATTTTGAGGGGCAAATTTTGATGGTAAAGTAAGTTTAATGACATCTCTATATGTGAAAAAAGATACAGATCTGAAGCGTTTCAGCTTGAGTTTTGGGGGACGACGCCCTCCCGACATAAAATTTTTCCGCCGGAGCGCTACATTGAAAACTTTGACATTTTTCAGCCATTGAAACGCTGTTTTCTGAATTTTGAGGGGCAAATTTTGCTGATAAAGTAAGCTAAGGTTTATGACATCTCTATATGGGAAAAATACAGATGGGTTCAGCTTGAGTTTTGGGGTGCGACGCACTCGAGCCCTCCAAAAATATCTTTCGCCGGCGGCAACCGATTCTCCTTTGGGAAAGTTTCGAAACCTTGACACCCTAGCCAGTGAAACGCTTTTTCCTAAATTTTGAGGGGCAAATTGCTGATAGATTGAACAAATACAGAAGGGTTTCAGCTTGAGCTTTTGGGGGCGACGCCGTCCCGACATATACACTGGCGGTGCAACAATCCTAGGGCGGAGTATGCTAACGTACGTCGGGGAAAAATTTGAAATCTTGACCCGCTGAAACGCTATTTCCTGCATTTTGAGAGGCAAATTGTGCCGGTAGAGTAAGCTAAGAAAATCTCTGTTAGTGAAAAGATACACAAAGATTTCATCTTGATTTTCGGGGGACGACACCCCCAACATATTTTTCAGGGGGGCAGCCGCCCCCCCTGCCCCCCCTGTGCCGCCGCCACTTTATTTTCTCACACACTCAATATCAACACAAGATGTAGCCAACCCTTAAGTAAGTCTACATTGTAAATGTTGTCTACACAAAGTTAATTCTTCTTTATCTATGGGATGTACTAGAAAGGTTATGGTTGCCACCACAGAGCGAGACACAGGTGGTTCATTCCCTGTAAAAACACTCAGTCTGAGCCTAAAAGCATTCATACGCAAGATGACCTTTCTCTATATGATCCCTCTCTGCATGTTGTATTATATTGCCCTGTTTTGCTTATTATGATTAGTAAATCTCCTACGTTCACAGCAAATCACAAAATTCGATTTCTAAACCTCTTATTCTTGTAATTAGAAATTAGCCTTTGGCTTTAAAATGAGGTAAGTAAGAAACAGACAAAAAGCTGGCTGAATTCTACAAAATGTAGTGCCCCTCAAAATGCAGAAAATAGTTTCTGAGGTTTAAAATCTCAACATTTTCCGTTGGAGGATGCCTGGACCCCCTCAGGCCTTCGGCGCACACCGGGACACTTTGGGAAAATTGACATTTTCTTTGGGGACAATTTTGGGACAGTAGGGGAAGTTAATTTTGAGGCCTGAAGATCTCCAATGAGAAAAGTGTGCTATGCCTGATAAGAGCTGTTTCTACTGATTTTCAAAAAGATTGTGAAATTTTTTAGATACAGTACAAGAAGATCAATATATGTGGCCCTTTGGTATTTGTTGTTAACTGCTGACTCTCAGCCCATTAGCTTCTTGGAATATCACATTCTTGTAACAAGATCTGCCCCTAATCCAAGTCTGCCTCCCACAGACTACCAGAACACCTGATGCTACAGTAACAGTTTACTCATTTGTGGCAACTACATTTGGACAGCTGCCAAGGACCAACTGTGCCATTTACTACATTAACATAATTCTGCCAGGTAACAAAAGGTGAATTTAAAAAAAAAAGGGTTATCTAAAGAGAATTCTATGAAATGTCAAAAGTTACTTTGAGTAATCCAGATAGAACACTGCACTTTGTCGGAAGAAAATTTGTGGCACACAGGGAACACTAGAGCTCCCCGACCCCATACCTTCGCCGACTGATGTTAGCCTTTTCGAGTGGCATATCATTAATGTTTGCCATTAATTATGCAAATAAGGACCTCAGTTGCATAAATTGAAATCCCCAACATTTATCATTATGGTGTTATGATATTTTGTCATTAATTATGCAATTTAGGTAAAATTGCATAATTGATATCTATCGATATTCCTATCTCAATTACACATGTCACATGTTTGAAAGTCATATAATCGAATGCAGCGGATTTATAAACTTTCCTCATTAATTATGCAAATTTTGTCAATCATTCTTTTAGCTATCTACATACCAAATGTCATGGTGATACGTCAACCTCTTGAGTTATTCCCTCTCAACATTTGAAACGAAATTGGCTCCTGCAGTTCCAAAAATGCCGCTACAGCCCTCCTGACTAAGCCCATTTTAGGAGCACTTGCTCCCAAAAATTAGCTGGTGCGCCTGGAATTTTTTCTTGGGAGCACAGTGCTCCCATCAAAAATTACATGTATATGCATAAGTCATGGACTGCCAAGTTAAACATTTCAAAACATATTTTCAACAGTTGACAACAGTCATGCATGTCCATGGCTAAAGTTACAAGATTCAAGTCAGACTGTTAAATAAAGCAGTTGGCTATAATTAGAGATGGTGTGATTTGTCCTACTTCCCCAAGAACGGCCTAAAATCCCTTCTTTTTCACCTATCAATGTAGGTTTTTAACTTAGCTGGATTATGCTTTTTTCTTTTATAATCTATGAAAAAATTTCATCCCCTTTCGACCCCCCCCCCCGTCATAACTTCCGAACGGTATGCTCTATCATCACCAAATTTGCAGGGAGTGATGTTCATGTAAAGTTGTATAATTCCTATAATTTTGGTGACGTTATGACGTAATATGACATAATTATGATGTCATCGATGTGATTTTACTGCCGAAATAGGGAATTCCAATGATAATATCTAAAAAATTTTGACAAAATAGTGCGTATTATTGAATTAAAGGTATGCAAAGACATTTGACGTCAGTGGTGACTAACTTGACATCAAAACGACGTCGAAGAATGACGTCATGTGTTGTAAGCGCCCCCCTGGGATCCGCCATCTTGGATCGGCTATTTTGAAATTTTTCAAAATACATTTTTTCCATGTCTGATCCCAAATAACAATCAAAATAGACTAAAAACGTTAATCTGAATGTTTCTGGTTAAGAAAATTCCAGGTTGTGACGAGTTTAAAGGCGAAAAAGCCTGTTTATACGGAAAATAACTATTTTGTCCGCCATCTTGGATTTTGAGCGATGACGTCATCAAATCAAAAGGCTGGTTCGGTCCGGCTTGTCCCCGCTCGAGTGGCCAATTACATGGGATCTACCGCGCGCATGCGCGCGGCGATCCCATCACAATTTATGAATATTGAATCATGACAGTTACATTAAATCACATTTGATGTTATACATGTAGTAAACTAGTGTGGTTGAGCAAGAAAACATTGGAAACAACGATGTTTAAAACGAAATTATTGAAATTTGCATAAAATGCCTCTTCAGAAACCTGTTGCCATGGCAACACGAAAAATGATAAACTTAATACTTTAGTCATAATATTGTTGCCAACTAAATTTTAAGAAAGGTCACCAAGTTTGAGTGTCCTACCATACGTCGTTTGGCAGTTATACGATGTCAAAGTTGGCGCGGGCACGGGAATTTAATTCTTGTGGTATTTGGAAGTTAAGTAAAGGTGAACATTATTAGACCTAGAATCATGTAAATCAGGGTCTCATTTACATAATTCATTTGGAAATGCTACAATTAAGGGTTAATGACCTGCCGGAAGATGTAGATAAATCCGGTTATAACAAATGACCAGGCATTATGACACCATAATCACCGAGGGATAAAAGGGTCATTAACATTATTATCATATAGCCTATCCAAACCGACCCATTTAAGAGTAAAAAATTGCCGTATGATGCATAGATCCCTTAATACTATGTCATGTAAATACAATTATTGTTCAATTTTTGAGAAATGCATTTGAAAATTCACATTTGTCCTTTCTGTACAGAAAATTACAGATTTCATTTTGAAATCAAAATTTCCACATAAAATATTCCATAACATTGCAATATTGGCATATCAAATCTTTTTAAAATCTACTCTACTCTACTCTACTCTACTCTACTCTACTCTACTCTACTCTACTCTACTCTACTCTACTCTACTCTACTCTACTCTACTCTACTCTACTCTTACTATGCTATACTCTGGTCAATGTCATCTAGCTATATGATAATAGACATTATTACTGTACAATATTACAATATTACAAGCACTGATTACAAGTAACTTTGGACATATTGAACTGTGAGATCTTTCTGATGACCCCATCTGGAGACATTTTTGGATTTGCATTATGTCTCCTGCAGCTTGAAGGATCAGAGAAGATTTGTGGACCATGGATCCCTGACGATGGAGAAATCTTCACCCACACTATAGCCATGGCTGGCCAGGCAGATGTGGTGAACTGGACAAGCTACATGCAGCTGTGGAAAACAGGGTCGCACTCTCTCATCGCACACATTAAAGTGGGGACATTGCAAGCTGCACTGGAGGCAAAGACTCAAGTTGTAGCAGCTACATGTAAGTAAACACAACAGACACCATTAATATTGCATTGATCAATATTGTGTGAAATATGGAAATTAAATAGAGTAGTGTGTGTATGTTTATGTGTTTGTGTATGTGTGAGTGCATGTATGAATCATGACTACTGTTTTGTATGTGTGAAAAAGTGTGTGAGGGTGTGTGTGCATATGTGCATGAATGTGTATGTGCATTTCTGAGTGAATGAGTGCATATGTGTGTGAGCGTATGTGTGTTTGTTAGCTTGTAAGGCCACAGCAAGTACATCATAAGATTATGGATGACATCAGTGCACGCATTGATTTTCGTCTGATTTAAAAAGAATATATATTTATTGGTTTTTTACCCTCTGGCACTATGGTCCACATACCGAAAATGGGAAAATATGTCATAACTTTCTGTCAGGTCTATCGCAAAAACTTTTAAGATGCCCTATATATATAGGCGTCTGTACATGTAGGAATGGTGAAAAACCATCTGGCATACAAATGATTGAAATAAAAGACGGGAGATATCAGAGGCACAGCACTTTTTCCTTTGCAGTAAGGGGATCAGGGAAATTAAACAAAGCTACTAGTTTGCTGATTAAGACATGAGTAGAGATGTGCCCTGGTTTGTATGAATTAGTGTTGTATTGTATTAGTTTGTTATATAATCCTACAAGTACTCATCACTCAGTCCTACAAACACTCAGTCTTTAATGCGTTTAATGTTGACGCCAGTGTTTCTTATTCTTTTTTATTGAATACAGGAATAAAGTACTTGTTGGTTGTGATACCATGTTTTTTCGATTCAATTTTACATGCTTTATGGTCTTCAAATTTGAAATTGCAGGTATCTTTTTTTTGGGCCACCTTGTTTTTTTGACCCACATGCTTTAAATGTGGAGTCTGCAGAGGATGTCATGTGTAAGATTTACTTGTTGTTGCCTATGGATGAATGAATCCTGGAAGTAAGTGGAAACAACAACTAAAATGCGCTGGTTTGAGTTGATGACATTTACATAAGACCAGGGGACTGTTAGCAACGCACACCTCGGCCGTCATTGGACGTTTGGTGACCTGCTAGCAGCCATATGATTGGACCTCGCTAGAAGTTACTGCCCGACGTTATTGCACAGTCCTTTTGTAAAGATGTGTATGACACTGAATACAAGTAACATGAGCTTCAATCTTCAAATGTATATATACTTGTAACTAAAATTAAAGCTTCACAGTTGTGCATTTCTCATATCTTAAGCGATTTGTGCAGAAGAGTCCCTGGATTTGCATAATTTGTACTTCATTATATAGTCTCTGTTTAAGCTACCTGCATACTAGATATCATGGAAATCCGTTGTTCCCTTGTTCAGTCATTCTCCTTGGAATATTTGACAAAAACGCCCCTGCAGTTCCAGCTAGGGGTCCCACTTTTTCGTTACATCTCAAACTATCTGCTGCCAAAAAGACCATAGCACTTCCAGGTCAAAAGATAAAATAAAACAGAATTTCTGTGGCAGTAACACGTTACCAATTGCAAGGTCACATACCAAGGGGTCCAAAATCAACCTTGACGTTCGTCTTTCCAACACCTTCCCACATACCAAATATCATCATCACCAATTCATCAAGAGGTTCTTGAGTTATGCTGACTACAAAAATCCAGAACCACAAACATACAGACATACACACACAGCCACACACACACACAGACACACACAAAACAATAGAGATAGCTTACCTGGAAGTGTCATGATGTATGACATATTTCATGTGCACCAACCTGCATGATAGCCAGTATCTTTTAAAAGTACCGAAGCTTATGTCAAACCTTTCTTTGTTATCTAGTTACCTATGGTGGTTTGTGGTTTGAAACTCTTACTTTTGGGAAAGTTTTACATAACCCCAAGAACCCCACATCCCTGCACCAACACTACATTTTTGCATGACTGTCAAAACAATTTTTTATCGCATGCCCATATCACATGAATTTCATGTCGTTGAAAACAACATTCTTTATTCAACCCATCAAGCAAGCGGTGGGATGAACATGGTGACTCACATGTAACTTTTATTTGCCTGTAGACTACTTTGTTTATCATGCATCTTTTTAGAATATATGTTCTTCAGGTAGAGCACTGGAAGGACAATGACTCTGCAGTGGACGATAATGAGTCACTGTAGCTCAGTTGTTCATAATAGGCATCAGTATAAATGCATGGTCTCACAGCTTTAAAAGGCAGAGAAAAGTTTACAGACCATGCATTATCATCACCATGAAATGTCATCATTAGTGCTATTTTACATTTTATCTGACAGGTATTGTTATGTTTGCAGAGAAGACCAGTGCGCACACAGGGGTTGCCTTACATGTATAATGTTCCCGTGTCAATTGAGTGTTTCTCCTGGTGTCTACCTGAGGGCGATCATAAGATCGAAAAACTTCACACAGAAATTACCCAAACTAGTCTACAGACAAATAATGGTAAAGTCACTATGTTTGTCCCACCACACATGCTTGGTGTGCAGTCATGTTTTGACATGCAAAACTGTAGTGTTGGTGTGGGGGATTGCTAGGTTATATCAAACCTTAAAGTTTCTAAAACTAATTTGAATTTCAAACCTCAAATTACAGTGGATAATTGGGGTATGCCTAAACACCACAAATGACACCAAGGAAGTTTTGCCATCAGCTACTTTGATACTGATGACATGCCTCACCTCCTGGTATCTTGATATGGCTAGAGGAGTTTATTCTGTTGTATCACTGGATGCAAACCTATTTCATTACTTTCTATTAATGAAAAGACTAAGGATCAATTTATGGTTCTTTATTCATTTGAGATCTGTTTTGCACAATATACCATAGCATGCTCATTTTGCCTGACCTAAAGAGACAATGATAGGTGGCAGCATGATGCTAAAATGTGAAGCCTTGTGTTTTGATCCAGCCTGTGGTGACGGCAACTGTGATAATGACGAGACATGTGACACCTGTCCACGAGACTGCCTTCCCTGCCCCATGACAGACCAGATCAAGGCTGCCATCGCTGCCCCTGTGACCTTCGCCTTCTGTTTGCTGATGGCCACACTAGCGGTAAGTCTCCAACTGTCACTAAGTGTTCAGTGGGCAGTAGAACATACTTGAGGATGTTATGATTATTTGGCAAAGCAGACGTGTAAACTACAGGTTGCAAATTCTGAAGTGAGAGGTCATTCTTTTCAGTTTGATTGATTTTGTGCTTCACATGAGATAGAGAAAAATGTTCATTTTAAATTTAATAACATTGTAACAACAACACGGGCTATCATTCCATCATGGAAAGACCAGTCCTGATGATGTTGATACTATTTTGGGACAGTCCTGTGAGTTTTGACATTTCAATGAGAAGAGGTCAATAATGTCTGACTCTATGACAGCTGATTCAGAAGTGCCTGACATTTCCATGGATGCAGAACATAGTGAGTAGATAATTAAGATGATAACGGTGATGATAATGACGAAGTATATCTATCAACAAAAGAGCTTTTAGCCTTCATGTAAAAAGAAGTTGAGTTAGTATAGGGATTGACTTTGTTATCCTCACCATCTTTTGTATTTCAGTGGTTCCAATATCAGAAACAGAAAATGTTCTGGGACGAGAGCTGGATCATCGACTACGGTGATATCAAACCAGGTATGTTACATGTTGTACATGTACAGTTTTTCTCTCTCAATTTCACATATGTTTTGTAAGCAACTGGGAAGAAAGACATGCTGAAATAATTGCTTCTTTCAACATTTTGTTAACAGATCATGGGATTCGTGGTTTCATGGGCAGCATTCTGAGTGTGAACACTGGAAACAGCAGCACCATCAACACCAGTCTGGTGTCCACACAAAACAACATCAACAGCCGAACTCAGCGCAAGCAGATCTTTGCACAGACAGGAATTTTGTAAGGCAAAATTGTAGCAGAACACCACTTTAATAGAAGCTTATTAAATATAGTTAATTGTTAACAAATGCTATATAATTTAGGAAGTATTCAATTATTGTAGAATTTTCTGGGCTGCTCATTTATGCTCATGTTTATCGCATCAAAGAGTTATTTATTACTGCTATTGATAAAAAATCTAGATGGTCTAACTTCTAAGTTAAAATTGAAGGATTGAATCTTAATTTTTCCGGAACCTTTGTGTTGTCTTAAAACTATAAACACATGACAATGATGATTGGCAATGAGCTACATGTACATTTAATGCTTGACAGTGATGGCAGGACAGTGGCAATAAAGAAGGTCCAAAAGCAATGCTTTCAACTGACCAAGACCATCAGGAGGGAAGTACAACAAGTCAGGTGGGACCTTACATCACTTCATTTGTTAAAAGTTGGAAGAGTTTGTAGGACAATTGATTTAAAGAATAGTTATTGTATCTCTTTTGTTCCCTCTGCTGACATTCCATGCATTATATATATTTCTTTATGTAATTATGTATATCTATAGTGATACATAAATGTTACATACCAATGGGCTAATTTAAAGTAATTTACAAAACCTAAAGCATGTCACAGACAGTCATACAAATTTGTGTAGTACAATCTCCATCTTGCTACCTTTTAGAGAGGTGGACAAAATGGTCTCTAAACATGTATATTTTGCAGGATAGAATAAGGCAACACCAGTTTGATTTGTAGAAGATGACATCCTTTTAATGTTGAGAACGATGGCCAACATCTACACAAGTCACGTAAGAAGCTGAACTGTTTGAAAAACTTTAATTGACATTGATTGAAAGAGACACTGGACTCACAGGTTCTGCATTGATATCCGCCATGAAGGACAGATCGTACTGGAAAGACTTGATTGATTGTACCTCACCGGAGTAATTCCGGACGAATGATGATGATGAAGCATGCAGCATCTACAAATTTACTTAAAGATAAGAACTTAACTTTGAGTTTTGATTTGGGGCAAATGTGCCTTCTAGAGCTACAATAAAGCATTCAAATTGGCAGAGACAACTTCTGCCCTCATTCAGAGTTACAAATTCGAATGTAAGGAAAACACAGTACTGTAATTAGCTGCTGTGGACATGCTTTTCTAGAGCATGCGCTCAGTCTTGACATGAACAAATCTATAAATATGCAGAGGGATGTTGACTTGAACTGTGGGAAGCTAATTACGGTAGTGCGGTAGTGCAGAAGAAGTGACACTTACATGGGTGACGATTCTTGTGTGAGACTGATACAGATGTCCTAGGATGCTAGGTGAAGAAAGTACCAACTTGTCACAGTTTCAGACTGAGGTCTTTCTCAGTCCTGTTTCAGTGTCCTTGAGCTGCTCATGAGGTCATGCTGCAGTATTGGAAGGGACTGTCACAACAGTGTAATCAATCATTCAGAATCCATGCAACTGAAAATGCTGTCACAGCATTTTCAGTAACAGTTGCAGTAACTGTTACAACTAGAGTTCCATGTCGACATCATACTTTAGCTAAATGATGTTAACCTTAAAGTTTATGAATGATGTATTATAAATGTTACTCTTGATTTTGCCAGTCAGGTCCTTACTATATTTCGCCCTTACATATGTACTTCAGTATGGGCAAAATATATTGTTTTTGGTCATGTTTCTTTCTCCTTCTCTTGTCAAATCTTCAAAGTGATAGTAGGTTGTCCCTGGGCCAAATGAGCTGAAATTTGGTATACAGGTAGAGTGGGCACATACCCCCAGACGACTTTTTTTTTATAATTTTAAAATTTAAAATTTTTATTATTTTGATTGAGTTCTTTTGGCCATTTCCAGACCAAAAACGTATATTTTAGCCTCTGGTGCCCTGGTATGAAAACCAACAGACCTGAAATTTAGTAGAATTGTGCATTCATTTTGGATATTTACTGAAAGGATTCCAGTATTATTTGGGGCATTCATTGCTTCAAAATGATTTATTTGGGGCTTTTTGGGGCGATATCTTGCCACTTCTGTCCCTTCCAAAAATTATACCATATATGGTGTTGAAAGTGACAGCCAATGGGAGCACTACATTTCAAAATGCGAGGCTCTGCATGATTGGCCAATTTGGTTAATCAATTTACCTTACGTTTCTGGCTTAGGTGCATCTATACCAAATGTGGTATGGGACTGCCAAGGACATGTGCGTGCAGGACTTTGGTCACACTTTTAGCATACATTACATCAGAATTAACATTCTCAATTATTGGCTATTTCCACAACAAATATATACATCTTCAGTTCCTATGTCGCTGCATCAAACTGATGATGTGAGATTCAGCATGTGTTTGCCTTGGGCATGTACTCAGGCCCTCATTGAAATGTTTGGCATACAGCCCTTTAGAATGATTTTGAAACAGCATTTTCGTTATTTACAAACCAAAAATGTATACTCTTGAAGAGTCCATTCAAACATGGGGATGTCACATTTTTTAAATTCAATTTTGGAAAGGGGGATATTTTCGGACTGGCCTATTTTTCATCGAGGTGCCGCTGGAAAAGTCCATTCTTGCATAGGGGTAACACATTTTTTTAAATTCAATTTTGGACTTAGGTGATTATGCAAAAGTCCATTTTCTTCAGTGGATGTGGTTTCGGACTGGTCCATTCTACATGGGAATGCTTCTGAAAGAGTCCATACCTGCATGGAGGGACTAGTCTTGTCAAATTCAATTTGGAACTTGTTTATGGAGTAGTCCATTCTTGCATAGGAGATAAAATTTGGGACATATCTACAGTACATTGCATTGCATTAGAATTATATAATTTCCTGAGTTGCATAAAGCACATTTCATTCTGTTAACAATCATGTAAGGTAGGATGATCCATCAACCCCTGCTTGAATTATCCTCCAAAATTTCCAACAAAAAGGCCTACTGCAGTTCCAAACAAGCCTAAAGCTCTCGCTCTAACAGCTACACTACATGTCCTCTTTTGCAGGGGTCTTGACCATCCAAACCTCTGTAAGTTCATTGGTGGATCCATTGAAGTGCCAAGTGTTGCTATCATCACTGAGTACTGCCCAAAAGGAAGCCTGAATGATGTCTTGCTGAATGATGACATTCCACTTAACTGGGGTTTCAGGTGAGAAATGTTTTTGTCACCATGAACAAAACTAACGTGAAGTTCTTTCAGATTTGTGGTATTGAGTAGCATGATAGTTCGATGTCTGGCGCTTCGGCAGTTTACCAACACGGCTCGCATATTGGCTAATCAGACAATCACTGTGGTCAACTTGGCCAGGCACCCTTACACTTAAGCTCAAATTACCCCAACCCTAACCCTGTTAGACAACCAGGGTGCTGCCCTGAGTTGAGCCGGGTGTTGGACCAAGTTGGGCTCATTAGCCATGCGCTTAACTGGTAAAATGCTGAATCGTACTGATCCCCAGATAGTTCCCCTCGTTGTCATGGGCCCATTTGTCCCTATTCAAACAAACAGCTTTGACTATCGTTTTCTTCCAAAGGTTCTCCTTTGCCACAGACGTTGCCCGTGCAATGGCCTATCTGCATGATAAGAAGATTTTCCATGGCCGCCTAAAGTCGTCCAACTGCATCATTGATGACCGATGGGTGGTGAAGATTTCAGGTATGTTCCTTTCCAAAAACATATTGTCATACAGTTCTCTCTCTATAGTTTAATTGGTTATTCACAAAAACCAAGTAAAGGCAAAGATTAATTTTGTTGATTAACCTCAAATCCTCATATATTAAGCCCTGCCTCCTGTTCTCTTTCAAACACATCCATAAAAAACAGCGCTTGAAGGACAAAAATGGCTGCCACCACTTGGCTGTCAATAATGCAGACTGACTTCTGTTTAGATTTTTTGGCTCTGAAATCTTTTCAGAGTGAGCCAAAGAAAAAAGCTTTGTTGACGGCTTTATCTGCAGAGTAGAGTTGTGTTTGAGGAGAGAGCGTAGTGTTCTCAGTCAATGCGGAAGCGGGACGCATAGCATGTTGGTAGACAGGAGTGTCAAGTTGCTTACAAGCAGCCGATGCACATGTAAAACAGGGTACGTATATCTGTGGAAGATTTCCCACTATGCTGGCTGCATGCATAACAGCTGCATGATCTTAAGTAATCAAATATAATAAAGATGCTCTTCTTTTACTTCCCTTTTCACTTGCAAGTTAATCAGTATCACACACAAATACGGAGGAGACGGAACTTTGCACTAGCAGACTTTGTAGTAGATGGCATGGCATGTGGTACAAGCTCCCTCCCCTGGACTGCTCTAGCTGTTTCTTTTTCATTTTGTTTGTCTTTTTCGTCCTGAACATGTATGCAGCCAATACATTGCAAATTCTGTCGCAGATATGCGCAGCCTTAACACATGTCATTCCAGTCCAACAAGCGCTGTTTTTGACGGAGGTGTTCAAAATAAAGAAATCATGTTCGATAATATTATGATGTTCGACAGGAACAGGTCATTGCCTCAAGTCTGTCAGTTGAGAGCATTGATTAGGGATCTCCAGGCCGTATTCTTGCCGGGAATCTTTTTTTTCATCTGTCCATCTCAATCTCAGCCTTCCAAGTGCCCTTTGCCAGGGGATTTCCATTTGATACATTTCACTCCTCTTGTGTCCTGTCCATACCCAATCTCATACACAATGTGCTGAAAATTGATTCAATTTGATATCTTTGTGACTCATTCTATGCACAAAATCCTGTCCACACACCTAGTAGTACACACCTTTCAAGACAATGTGTTGATTTTGATAAGGGGAACTCAACTATAGAAGCAAGGGATATTTTTTGGAAGTAATTGCTCACCATACCGACCCTTCTCAGAATGGGTTCCAACTAGGTAATTGCTAAAGATCCAGATCTTTTGGGCCAAAGTAAGATTAGAATTAAGTTGCTGAGGCTGTACATTGATAAGCAAATATTTGCACACAGAAAACTTTATTTTCAAGATCACCCCTGGGCGCAGGTGTTTAATCTTAAGGGTGGAATGAATTACTAGAGCTACAAATTGATACATTTGCACAAGTTTCCTCTAGCACGCTGCAAAAATGATTTTGAAGGTCGCCCAAGATTTTCTTTTAAGATCAACCTGATTAGAATAGGGAGTTAAACAATGTAGTACTACTTGCAGAGTAGTACCAAGGGGTTATCAGAATATTGTTGCTGTATGATGCAACTGCTGGCTAGTCAAAACTCAATGTCCAATTGCAAAATAATACAATTCCTTTTTTTGATTCAGAAAAATACTATCCAAAGACACACAACACCTGTTTCAGCAGTTGAGTCCCCCTTAAAGTTTGTTCACTTGTGGTGTGATGCCCGATCTCCGACCGCAACGGTCCATTCGAGTAACTCTTATGGTCCGTTCTACGACTGGCTTATTTGCATATTGAAAAATAGGGTCCGAGAAAATAATATGCAAATAAGCTAGATTTCACGCATTTTGCATTTTGTCTTTTATTAATGATGGAAATGTGGGTTCCCTATGGGTCATAATGCTTTTATGGAAGCTTGAATGGTTGAAAAGTGATATTAAGTTAAAGTAAATGAACTTTGTCATGAATTGCCAGACTATGGACTGCAGATCTTCAGGAAGGAAGATGTTGTGACTTATGAGGACACCTACCGACAACAGCTGGCACGAGTGTATTTCCCGCCTGAGGTCCACCACTGTCCCGACCTCCGCTATACTGGCCCTACTGATGTATACAGGTACCGACCTCCGTTATACTGGCTCTACTGATGTATACAGGTACCGACCTCCGCTATACTGGCTCTACTGATGTATACAGGTACCGACCTCCGTTATACTGGCCCTACTGATGTATACAGGTACCGACCTCCGTTATACTGGCCCTACTGATGTATACAGGTACCGACCTCCGTTATACTGGCCCTACTGATGTATACAGGTACCGACCTCCGTTATACTAGCCCTACTGATGTATACAGGTACCGACCTCCGTTATACTAGCCCTACTGATGTATACAGGTACCGACCTCCGTTATACTAGCCCTACTGATGTATACAGGTACCGACCTCCGTTATACTGACCCTACTGATGTATACAGGTACTGACCTCCGTTATACTGGCCCTACTGATGTATACAGGTACCGACCTCCGTTATACTGGCCCTACTGATGTATACAGGTACCGACCTCCGTTATACTGGCCCTACTGATGTATACAGGTACCGACCTCCGTTATACTGGCCCTACTGATGTATACAGGTACCGACCTCCGTTATACTGGCCCTACTGATGTATACAGGTACCGACCTCCGTTATACTGGCCCTACTGATGTATACAGGTACCGACCTCCGTTATACTAGCCCTACTGATGTATACAGGTACCGACCTCCGTTATACTGACCCTACTGATGTATACAGGTACCGACCTCCGTTATACTGGCCCTACTGATGTATACAGGTACCGACCTCCGTTATACTGACCCTACTGATGTATACAGGTACCGACCTCCGTTATACTGGCCCTACTGATGTATACAGGTACCGACCTCCGTTATACTGACCCTACTGATGTATACAGGTACCGACCTCCGTTATACTAGCCCTACTGATGTATACAGGTACCGACCTCCGTTATACTGACCCTACTGATGTATACAGGTACCGACCTCCGTTATACTGGCCCTACTGATGTATACAGGTACCGACCTCCGTTATACTGGCCCTACTGATGTATACAGGTACCGACCTCCGTTATACTGGCCCTACTGATGTATACAGGTACCGACCTCCGTTATACTGGCCCTACTGATGTATACAGGTACCGACCTCCGTTATACTGGCCCTACTGATGTATACAGGTACCGACCTCCGTTATACTGGCCCTACTGATGTATACAGGTACCGACCTCCGTTATACTGGCCCTACTGATGTATACAGGTACCGACCTCCGTTATACTAGCCCTACTGATGTATACAGGTACCGACCTCCGTTATACTGGCTCTACTGATGTATACAGGTACCGACCTCCGTTATACTGGCCCTACTGATGTATACAGGTACCGACCTCCGTTATACTGGCCCTACTGATGTATACAGGTACCGACCTCCGTTATACTAGCCCTACTGATGTATACAGGTACCGACCTCCGTTATACTGACCCTACTGATGTATACAGGTACCGACCTCCGTTATACTGGCCCTACTGATGTATACAGGTACCGACCTCCGTTATACTGGCCCTACTGATGTATACAGGTACCGACCTCCGTTATACTGGCCCTACTGATGTATACAGGTACCGACCTCCGTTATACTGGCCCTACTGATGTATACAGGTACCGACCTCCGTTATACTGGCCCTACTGATGTATACAGGTACCGACCTCCGTTATACTGGCCCTACTGATGTATACAGGTACCGACCTCCGTTATACTGGCCCTACTGATGTATACAGGTACCGACCTCCGTTATACTGGCCCTACTGATGTATACAGGTACCGACCTCCGTTATACTAGCCCTACTGATGTATACAGGTACCGACCTCCGTTATACTGGCCCTACTGATGTATACAGGTACCGACCTCCGTTATACTGGCCCTACTGATGTATACAGGTACCGACCTCCGTTATACTGGCCCTACTGATGTATACAGGTACCGACCTCCGTTATACTGGCCCTACTGATGTATACAGGTACCGACCTCCGTTATACTGGCCCTACTGATGTATACAGGTACCGACCTCCGTTATACTGGCCCTACTGATGTATACAGGTACCGACCTCCGTTATACTGGCCCTACTGATGTATACAGGTACCGACCTCCGTTATACTGGCCCTACTGATGTATACAGGTACCGACCTCCGTTATACTGGCCCTACTGATGTATACAAGTACCGACCTCCGTTATACTGGCTCTACTGATGTATACAGGTACCGACCTCCGTTATACTGGCCCTACTGATGTATACAGGTACCGACCTCCGTTATACTGGCCCTACTGATGTATACAGGTACCGACCTCCGTTATACTAGCCCTACTGATGTATACAGGTACCGACCTCCGTTATACTGGCCCTACTGATGTATACAGGTACCGACCTCCGTTATACTGGCCCTACTGACGTATACAGGTACCGACCTCCGTTATACTGGCTCTACTGATGTATACAGGTACCGACCTCCGTTATACTGGCCCTACTGATGTATACAGGTACCGACCTCCGTTATATACTGGCCCTACTGATGTATACAGGTACCGACCTCCGTTATACTGGCCCTACTGATGTATACAGGTACCGACCTCCGTTATACTGGCCCTACTGATGTATACAGGTACCGACCTCCGTTATACTGGCCCTACTGATGTATACAGGTACCGACCTCCGTTATACTGGCCCTACTGATGTATACAGGTACCGACCTCCGTTATACTGGCCCTACTGATGTATACAGGTACCGACCTCCGTTATACTGGCCCTACTGATGTATACAGGTACCGACCTCCGTTATACTGGCCCTACTGATGTATACAGGTACCGACCTCCGTTATACTGGCCCTACTGATGTATACAGGTACCGACCTCCGTTATACTGGCCCTACTGATGTATACAGGTACCGACCTCCGTTATACTGGCCCTACTGATGTATACAGGTACCGACCTCCGTTATACTGGCCCTACTGATGTATACAGGTACCGACCTCCGTTATACTGGCCCTACTGATGTATACAGGTACCGCTGCATGGTCTTGTTTCAGAAGAGCACAACTCAATGAGAGCAAACACCTGGCTGGATTTCCCTAATGTTTCCATAAAAGCAAGTTTATGGAAAGTCAACCCTCTGTCATATTTGATTTATGAGTAGTTCTACGAACCTGGCATCTGACCTTTTGGGATATCTGACCCAACTTTCTGTTAATGATGTGCCTATGCATTCAAATCCATCACAAGCACACACCAACCCAAAACAATAAAAAATTATATTTCCCTGGGAATCCCTACCAAACATGCGGTATAGGATCCACGGAATGGAATATATTTATTGCCAATAATCAAACAAGACTGCCATGTACATTGTGTCGATATGGAGACAGTGAATCTTTGGAAAACACTAAATTCTACATGAGGACCTTTTGCCAGACAGCTGACCTGTCCTGACTGTTTCCTCAGCTTTGCTGTCATACTTGCAGAGATTGGTTCCAGGAATGATCCATCACTACCAGTGAGTAAAAATCATTCATCAGTTAACAACATTTCCTGATGTCTCTTTTAGAAAAATGACATTTTTGAGAAAAAAAAGCAACTCATTTTTTCTTCAACATATCACAGGATGATGTGGAGTGTCTTGATCCAACGTGGCGTCCCAGCCTGCCAGAACTCTGCAACAAGACACAATCGGAGAATGACTGCCCTCGGCCTCACGATTACATAGAGGTTCTATTCGTCTCATATCAGCCTCACAATTGCTAGTTTTGATAATGTAATGTCAGTGAAAGAACTTGATCCATCAACCCCTTCCCGTTACTTGAGAATCTGTGCTAATGAACTTACCACTTATGACTCATAGCATGTTTTCACAGCGATCAAACGTGCAGCCTTCTGAAGTTTGTTCACTTGTGGTGTGATGCCCGATCTCCGACCGCAACGGTCCATTCGAGTAACTCTTAGCGTTCTACGACTGGCTTATTTGCATATTGAAAAATGGGGTCCGAGAAAATAATATGCAAATAAGCTAGATTTCACGCATTTTGCATTTTGTCGTTTATTAATGATGGAAATGTGGGTTCCCTATGGGTCATAATGCATTTATGGCCCAAGTAGAATGTTTGGGGTCAACTTAGCTTCCCTGGGCACACTTTTCTTCCTTTACACAACAGTGTTCATATGTACAATTGGTTAACAAAGGACAAAGCTGATAAACATCCTTAAGTTTGTTCTGTGGACAATGGTTGAACTCAGAGAAAGCATTTATCTTAAGTACCATGATTATCATACCTCCCAGCTCATCCAACGCTGCTGGGGTGAGCAGCCTATACAGCGGCCAACATTTGAGCAGATCAAAAAGATTCTACATCGCATCAATCCTGAAAAAATCAACCCTGTGGACCAGATGATGAACTTGGTAGGTACCATCTAGTACTAAGTATGCACTGTGTACTGTTACTGTACATTTTGTCATGGTTTCAAACCGTTGTGAAGCCACACCAATTTATTCAGTTGAATCTCAGAATTCCTGCTCCTATTTTCCCGAATTGAAAACAAGCATGGAATTGGACCACACCTCCACAATTTCACTTACTGTCTTACTATCAATTTTACAATGTTTCGGTCGGGCAAAATGATCTAAAGACCTGAATATGAAATGTGAGTGCATTTTATCATTCAAATAATTTTTTCAATCAATCAGTACTATCATTCAACTTTTTCAACTTTTACAACATTAGGAAACTTCTTGCCAACATTGTACAATGACTGTCATAAGCCTTTCAGATCAAAAGTGGATCCATAACACTTCAAAATTACTTACTTAGTAAAGTAGGTAATTTTGAAGTGACTTAGTAATCTTTTATTTATCCATGTGTTTGTCTTTTTCAATTTTTCAATTTTTTTTTCCATTGATGACGGATCTGTTTGAATAGAAATAGTAATATGGATAATTTTCAACAACAAGTTTGGCTACCGTGCAATACAATTATGGTGATGCCAGGATGAGCTTTATTGTCTACCGTAAAGTTCTTTTTTTTTCCTGCATATTTTTTCCTAATAAATATGAGAACTGGTGCTATAAAACATAAGTTACAACATCTTGTTTATGACAATTTGTTATTCCACATTTCATCCATGTATTTCTGGTGGACTTTATAACATCACCTGTCCTTGGTGCTGAATTCACTACTGCACAAACATCTTCACAAACCTGCCCCTCGTCACTAAGTCTTACTCTCACCTCCCAAATAAACGTACCGGTACATTAATTTTTTCCCCTCAATATCCGCCCGGTACGTTCTTATTTTAGATGGTACGTTTATTTCTATTCTTTAGAAATGGGGGCTTTGCTTACCAGTGATCCCTCTAAAATTGAAAGTTAAGGTTTTTCTGCCCATATTTCCATGGCATTTATGCTAGTAATTTGCTATTTTTCGGCCTTGCAGCATTGATTTCCTCGCCACTATGACGGCCTTTGTGAAATCATTGCAGCACTCGTAACATATGGGTAAATCTCGCTATGACGTTACAAAGTTAATGTTTTTATTGTGGGGAAAATAAGACGCCACACTGACATTCAAAAATCTCTAAAACGGCAGAAATATGCTGGTAAACAACAGCATGTTTTGCCATAGAAATACTATCAGGCGTAGTGACAGTAAAACTAGCAGCATATTGCATAGTGCGGATTGCGATTTTTAAAATGCGTGGAATGCGTGGGAAATATTATATTTTGGGGCAACGACAGACACACTTTTTTTTAGATGTTTAGAAATTATTCTATACAAAGATTTTTGTGCAGTTACTTCATAATATTTCTAAACTATCTATTAATTGAATTCAAATAAATTCATATTTTCATATTCAATCTTTTAGAAAAATTTAGAGCTATTGTCAGTCAGATATTCTTTTCTCAGAAATGTTTCAAAATCATTACAAATATTATATGATTATAAAACCATCTTCAGTTGGTGACTTGGAATGGACTCTATGTACATGGAACTAATGATTAATACTTGAACAGATGGAGAAATACTCCAAACACCTGGAAGTGCTTGTGGCGGAGCGAACTGCAGACCTCCTTCATGAGAAACAAAAAACAGATCGGCTGCTCTACAGTAAGTACTCCTCACAATATGGAGTCATTATCGCTCTTCATATGTTCATCTGTGGTGTTTTATAAGGTCCTGCCATGATAAATGATCACAACTTGAAATTATGACAAACATACCTCAGGACCGGTAGACTGCAGATGAAGGTCTTTCACCTGAATCTGATACAAATATGCTACAGCATGGATTGGTTGAAGGCAATTGTGTAAACACCACCAGACTTTTCTTAACTGCCAACATTTCAGCAACTAGTCAGGTGTCTTCTTTACAGCATAATGAAGTCTGCCCCCCCCCCCACACACACAGGCATGCTACCGAAGTCAGTAGCTGATGACCTTCGACAGGGCAAACCAGCGCAGGCAACAGGGTTTTCTGCATGCACCATCTTCTTCAGGTAAGTGGTAGCACTCAGAGTTATTGTGCAACAACATTATTTAAATTAGATCAATACCACTATCTGAAAATGACACAAACCATAACAGTTGTCACAATTCTACAAGCTAAGTGACACATATCTCAACAGTAACAATGTGCTACTTACTGAAATAAAAAAAACTGCAATAATGATGATAATAGCTGACATAGTATAACTGCATCTCACTTTTGTATAGAATCATAAACTGGCCTACAGTACACCCTCCATCTTAAGTTAGTAGTTCCACTTTTCCCTTTTCAACAATTGCTAATATTATCAATGTACAAGTATTTTGGTGAAAAGTTGTTACACATTATGAACAAGCATATTTACTGTTGTATATAATGTTGATCAATTTTATAATAATTGATTTTTTATTTCTTATTCCTGGAGGATGCTCTGCAGCTTCTGCAGGAATTCCTGCAAGTAGAATTAATCCAGCAGGAATTCCTGCAGAAAAAAAACACTTTCTCCTGCAGGAATTCCTGCAGGGAGAAACATGCAGGGAATCAGGTTTCTCCTGCAGGAATAATTCTTCCTGCTGATTTTTCTGCAGGAATAATTCTGTATAATTCCACAGTATCTTGCATCTTTGTGAGCTCCCTTAGCTCTAGGAGTTTCTCTTCTGCTGTAGGATGACCTCGTCCTCTGTGCCTGAAGTCTGCCTTCAGCGTGCTGAGCAGATCTGCACAATGGCTTCTTTATGAGCCTTGTAAAATTTCGTTAAGGTCCCTCCTGCATGAAATCAACTCTTCCTGCAGAAAAACCTGCATGAAGAATTCTTCCCGCAGAAAACCTGCAAGAAGAATCATTTCTGCAGGAGAAACCTGATTCCCTGCATGTTTCCTCCTGCAGGAATTCCTGCAGGAAATCATGTTCTCCTGCAGGAATAATTCTTCCTGTAGGAATTTGTGTTCCACCCTGCATGAAAAATCGTTTCCTGAATCTGCAGGGATTCCTGCAGGAAGAAAAAAAATCAGTGATCATAAAATCAATTAACATGAATAACAGTAAACATGCTTGTTCTTAATGTGTAATAACTTATCACCTAAAGTACATGTACATTGATAATAATGATAGCAATTGTTGAAATGGGAAAAGTGGAATTACAAACTTAAGATGGAGGGACTTATTCAACTGTTAAAAATCAGGAAATGTTAAGAGTTGGGAGCAATCTGATACTTAGTTATTTAACCCCTGCAATCATTTCTAGCATCGTCTTTTCAATTTATTCTCAACTTTCCTTACCTGAATGCTAAGGCCTTAAACCACCGTCTCTGTCTCACAGTGACATCGTGGGCTTCACAACATTGTCCAGCACCAGCACTCCAATCCAGGTGGTCACTCTGCTCAACAAGCTCTACACAACCTTTGATGAGATCGTAGACAACTATGATGTTTACAAAGTAGAGACAATTGGAGATGCATGTAAGACCTGTTTATGACATTGACTTAAAATCTGTGTTCTGTAAACTTCCAGATGTTACAGTAAATCATGTTTACCCCATGGTAGCCAGGTTACCAGTATTTTGGTCTAGATTATAGGTGCAACTGTGTCGGAAATCTTGGGTTATTATATAATAGCGATCAAAAAGTTATTATGTTTAGCCATACCTAGTATGGCTCAACATACTGTTTTTGGCGACTCCTCAGGGGCGAGCCAAATGATATAGTATTGTGTGCAGATTGCAAGAATTCTAGAAATTGTACAGGCATTTGTCCAGGGGTATACGGTATGTCGCCTGAAATGGTGTAGTATTGTGTGCAATTTTGAGAATTCTTGGAATTTTAAAGGCATTTGTAGGTCCGATGCACATGGTGCAGATTTGCCTGTGCCAACAGGTATTCATAGCGGACAGGAATGTTGGTATGTTTGTGTCCTGGGACAGAAAGGAATTTCTTCCCCTACACCTAATTATATATGTAAGAAGACTTGAATTGAGATCGTTCTTATTCATCTGTGGAGCACGGCTTCTTGTATTGAGATCGTTCTTATTCATCTACGGAGCACCGCGCCTTGAATTGAGTTCGTTCTTATTCATCTGTGGAGCACTGCTAGAAGTACGTCCATACAAAGCACTGAAGCAGGCAGCCACATCTGTGGACCAGATGTGCCAGGCTTATGTATACATGACCACTCAGATCCATTTATCTATTTCTGTATTCTTTACTAGGGTAGCTCCCTCAGTGGCTTGGCACTGATTTTCAGGGAGGCCTTAGGTCTGTGAGTGTGTTTGTATTTGTGGCAGAACAGGTAATCATCAGCCCTTTTCGTTGGAAATCCTGTATGAACAGCACCAGCTATAAGTGCCCTAAGCAGGGTACAGTACACATTAAAATAATGTCTCTGGTATGTTTGGATGTTTGTCCCCGGGACCTACTACCCGGGACCTGGTTTCTGTCATCCAGGTTAATTCCCTTGGGTAGTCTGGTATGTTTGGATGTTAGCCCCCCATGTCTTGGAATGGTGGAATGTGGGTCATCTGTGCCCCTTCTGGTATTCCATTAGTATCTAGGTCAGAGGTATCCCAGGAATGATAGAATGTGTGCCATGCATGCGCAGCTATTTTTAGATCATAGGTCCTCAGGGGTGTTTGGAATGTTAGCCAGCAGGAAGTCTCTGGCACTCCATTAAGGACACGAATTCCTAAGCTACTACGTATTCATGTACATCGTGCCTATTCACCTTAATTCCTGATGTCTTTGGGGCATGAGCCATAAGTTTTCAAAGGATGCTGTTGCATTGCGCGTGCTGTGCCTTTTGGTAAGCGGATAAGTATGATGTTAGAATTGGTAACAATTGTAGATTTTGGCTAATGTGGCATTAATGTAAACAGCAGTCCTGTCAGAGTAGAATGGTCATTGTTGTGGTGGGAACCCAAGCAGTGAGCACCGAGTGTTGTTTTTAGTTGTCTATGATGTCTATAATGTTCATTCCGGTGGTTGGATTATGCATGATAGAATGTAGTTGTGTTGTCGTTGTCGGTGTCTGTGTATGTATACGGCCGCGTGGCGCGTTGGATACACCCGATCCCTCGATCTCGGAAGTTAAGCAACGCGCGGTCCGGACAGTGCTTTGATGGGGGACCAACCAAGGACGTCCGGATTGCTGTAGCCTCACGAAGCTTTCCACGAAATCGTCTTCCGGGAGGGACGTAAAACGGGGGTCCCGTGCTCGAGGAGGTGCCTCGAACACTTTAAACAGCCTCATTACCCTACACATTGGGTACCTGCCTGTGGCACTGGCTGCAAATACACCTGATATTATTATTATGTGTCTGTATTTGCCCAACAGAACAGGTACTCATCAGCCCACCTATCAGTGCCATAAGCAGGATACAGTAAAATTATGAACACAACAACAACAACTACCGTCGCCATGGCAATGTATCTGTTTTCATTGCCAGTCTTGTTACTCATGTTTCTTCTTCTCCTGTCAAATCTTCAAATCGATTCTTCTTTGTCATTTTTTGACTAAATTACCTGAAATTTGGTACAAAGGTAGTGTAGGCAAATACCCCCGGCCTTTTTTTTTCGTTTTTTCGATATTGACCTTGAAAGTGATTTTATTGAGGTTTTTCTGACCAAAAACGTACATTTTGGCCTACTGTGCTCTGGAAATACATCCAAATGACCTGAAATTTGCTATGGGGGTACATTGAACAAATATTCAGAGAACCCCATTCGCACTTTTGGCAAACATTACTTCAAAATACGATTTTGCAGGGTATTTTGAGGAGAACATTGGGTAAAGGTCAGTGACCCCAATTGCACCTGGCCTGGCTGTGACCTAAAGGTCAGTGACCCCAATTGCACCTGGCCTGGCTTTGAGCCTTGCGACCACCTGATTGGCCAATTGAGTTAATTAAGTTATCTTGCATTTCTGCAATATGTTGTTTTTGGTAATTTCCTTCTTCTCCTGTCAAATTCTCATATATATCATTATGTATACTATGGAAAACTTCAGTCTTTCCTGGGGTTAATCTTTTTTAATTCAATTTTGAACTGGGTTGATTATGCGCAAGAGTGTAATTTTGAGCGGATATTTTTCGACTGGTCTAGTTTACATGGAGATGGCACGGAATATCCCATTCTTGCAAGGGGAGGATTCTTTAATTATTTATTTCAATTTTGAGCTGGAGTGACTATGAAAAAGTCCATTTGTTAGCAGTCGTGTATTTGTTTATGTGGATATGGTTTTGGACTGGTCCATATTGTGTTGAGGTGCTACTGGAAGACTCCATTCCTGTATGGAGAGACTAATTGTTTTAAAACTCAATTTTGGACTGGGGTGATCCATTTTTTTAGTGGAAATATTTTAGAATGGTCCATTGTTATTTGGGACAGTCCATTTTTTTGCATGGCGAGGAGTATGGCTAAACATGATTTTGCTCGCAAATGTTGCCTTTCTAGTTAGGAATGTTCTCATGTGCAATACTTGTTATATTTCAGTCCATACCATATTTTTCTCCTGTTGAATCTTCAAATCGATTAATCTCTGTCAGTTTGGGGCCAAATGACCTAAAATTTGGTAATCTGGAATGACTTTGCAAAAGTTCACTTTTAGGCATTTTTTTGCACAGGGAATTTTTGTATGGGGAAGGAGATGGGAGAAATACATGTATGCTGTATTTGCTCTCGCAGATGTTGCCTTTCTAGTTTGAATTCAATTTTGGACAGTCACTGTTGTCCATTTTTATCTCCATGAAAAATGGAGATATAGTTTTGGGTGTGTCTGTTTGTCTGTTTGTTTGTCTGTTTGTCTGTTTGTGTTTCCGCACCACTCCAGTCAGCATAACTCCAGAGCCTCTTGATGGATTACAATGATATTTGGTATGTGGGCTGGTGTAGTGAAGCCGAACTTCAAGGTCGATTTTGGGCCCCCTGGTACGTGACCTTGGTACTGCAGCTGAACTTCAATTTTTTTATCTTTTGACCTGGATGTGCTGTGGTCTTGATTTTTGGGTGGCAGATAGCTTGTGATGTAATAAAGAAGTGGTGTAGGTTTGGGCCCCCTAGCAGCTTCCTCTGGAACTGCACGGGCGTTTTTGTGAAAATCTTCTAAGGAGAATAACTGAACAAAGGAACAACAGATTTCCGTGATATTTAGTATGCAGGTAGCTTAGATAGAGATATACACAATGAAGTGCAAATTATGCTAATTGGGACTTAATTTGCATAGCTAATGAGGAAAATCTATATTTGCAGTGTTTTCCATTATCAGACTCAAATACATGTAACATATGTAGTTTATGGAATGTGGCGCATCAACAGATACCAATTATGCAAATGAATTCCTAATTTGAATAATTAATGCAAAACACCATAATTCATCTAATTGAAAAATTATAGGACTGTCAATATGATACTTAGTATGCAGGTAGCTTAGACAGAGATATACATAATGAAGTGCAAATTATGCTAATTGTGACTTAATTTGCAAATCTAATGAGGAAAATTTATATTTGCCGTGTTTTTCCATTATCAGACTCAAATACATGTAACATATGTAGTTTATGGAATGTGGCGCATCAACAGATACCAATTATGCAAATGAATTCCTAATTTGAATAATTAATGCAAAAACACCATAATTCATCTAATTGAAAAATTATAGGACTGTCAATATTGCAACATGTGTAAGTCAGATAAAGGTGTTTATGACCAAGCATATATTATGCAAATGTGTAAGTCATTTGCATGAATAGAGCTGTTCATGGAGATATGAGGTCGTGAAACTCTTGTTTTAGTGGAATTGTTTTTAGAATCGTCCATTTATCTTGGGTGCCTCTGGAAGAGTCCATTCTTGAATGGGGAATTTTTTTTAATTCAAATTTAAACGAATGTTCATTTTTAAGTGGAAGTGTTTTTGGACTGGTCCATTCAACATTGAGGTGCTGCTGGAAGAGTCCACACTTGCATAGGAGGTCAGATTGGGAAATGTCCATTTTGGACTTTGCAATACCGGTTGTTCACTTTTGGGCAGAGGGTATTTTGGAGTGTTCTTTCTTTGCACAGGGGTGATTTTGGAACAGTCAATTTTTGCATGGAGGGGAGATGGAGTGAAATATGTTGTACTTTCTTGCAAATGAGACCTTTCTAGTTTTGGTTATTGCTTCTGTTTGACTTTTGGTTAGGTACAAATAGTGCTGAGAGAGAAAATATCTAAAACATTTCCAGGTTCACTGTGCATGTACGTATTTTCAGATATGGTGGTATCAGGAGTTCCCAGGGAAAATGGTGACAGGCACGCAAGCGAGATTGCAAGTATGGCAGTGGACCTGGTGGCAGCATGTGAAACATTCCGTGTCCCACATCGTGGAGAGGAACGAATCAGAATCAGAGCCGGAATGCATTCAGGTGTGTGTTTTGGGAAGAATCAGGTACCAACTATTTTGAGGGAATGAAGCACTTATTATTGTTGGTTATTATTGTTGGTTATTATTGTTGGTTATTATTGTTGGTTATTATTAACCACTATATATCTGTGTTTTGCTTTGGCTTTTTTTTGCCAAATGTAGTCAAATTTGTCGTATTTGTCAACATGATAGGTCATATTGGTCAACATGAATCCACATATTGAATGTTGCAAAATTTTGCTATTTTCAAGCAAAAGGACAAGTACTTTTACAAGGGAGCAATGTGCGACAGCCAATCACCTTCTGTCATCAAAACAGTCAGTCCAATTCTAACAATGTCATACCGTGAATAATTTTATCAGGTTGGTGAATGACTGAATAACTGAAGGTTCACCATGTATTTTACAAGAGCCGACGTTTCGATGACTGTCTGTACATGTCATCTTCATCAGGGCAATACTGACCGGTTCACGGTGCACTGTCTCTTGTTTATCTTCGCCTAGTTTACCTTCGCCTAGAAGGTTATGTTTTGGGTAGCGTTTGTGTATGTGTGTAATGTATATATATAAATTATCTATGTATGTACCAGGGGTGATCAATAAGTCCTCGGCCTCACCCAGAAATAAGGTGTGCAACTCACATTTCGGGGCATGATTATACAGTCAAACCTGCCCAAGGCGACCACCCGGGGGACCGAGCAAAAACGGTCGCGATGGACAGGTGGTCGCCATGAAGAGGATTCCACTCATAACATGTTTCCAGGTCGAGGTGTTCAAAATATACAGTGTACTACGTAGACAGCATGACCCCCACCAGGTTCAATTCTCATAGACACAAAGATCCTACAGAAATTACAATTTCTGTTATCGTTACTACATCGTGTACAAATTTTCGTCATACTTTTGACTACAAAACAATGCCTCTATGATCTCACAGCGCCCTCCTGTATTCACATGTTACGTTTGAGTACACACACGCACTTAAAATCTAGGTTTTAAGGCCTAAGACAAATCCCTAGAAAACACCTGCTGATTCCAGCCTTCTTTTGGGCGCCAACCGCTGGATAAAAGGGGCAAAAAGTTCTCGATCTGACAACTGAAGGATGAACTTGAACGGAAAGTTGTGATACTGCCGCCGAGTTCCCGACCACATGGAAAGGAAACAGTGGAGCAGAACGCACAGCGTCAGGGATTACAAGCAAGCAGCGCCCAATAAAGTCATAGAAATAAAAAGAAAATAAAAATATCAATTTTCATCAATAACGAGAGTATTCTAAATGTTCATACACAGAAGCGTCGTGTTTTAGAAAGGTCAGCGTTATGCTGCGCTGAAACCATGGTAGCGTCGCGGACCAAGGAACAACATGTTTCCACCGACGTTTTGCCCTCCGCGAAGTCATTTTCCGGCGGAATTTAGTAAGACAGAGACACATTTTTGTTGAAAATACAAGAAATGGATAGTAATTCTGTGAAATCTGACTTTTTGACGCCATGCACTACGTAATCGTTTTGAAAATTGAGTTCCCAACCGAACCAAGCTTGCGGTAAACTATAAGATTGCGATGGGCACAACAACATCGATATTAAAGTATTCACGAACCTTTGTATTTATAATGTTTATAGTGGGAACGTTTTGTTAAAACACTTGGAGGAATCGATGCTATTCAATATATTTTTGTCCGTCAAGGTCTTAAAAACATTTCCACGAAATCCGACAGCAAAATCCGATATCACCACACGCTGGCAAACGGTCGCCATGGGCAGGGATTGTGCTCTGTGCGGTCCCAATTCGTGGCGGTCGCGTTGGACGGGTGGTCGCCTTGGTCAGGCCACTTAATGCTTGTGCCTATGGGGAAAATTTTCGGGACGGGGAAAAAACGGTCGCCATGGCCAGGTGGTCGCGTTGAAGAGGTGGTCGCCTAGGCAGGTTTGACTGTATAAATGTATAGTATGACGTCTTTCAGCAATATCCTCCAAATTTCAAATTATTGTGGTCATTACTTCCCAATCGACGCCCATTTAAAATTAGTAGGTAAGTGGCGAGAAAAACAAGGTTGGACTGTGATCAGAGCTGTGTGGGTCGAGCTCCTTATGCCAGGAATCGGCATGAAATCTTCAAAGACATTCAAAATGTTTGATGAACAGTGCCTTCTTATTTCAACTAAAATAAAGTAGGTATCTGACTTTCAGCGGAGCATTTTAGTTGGCCCGCACACCTCAGGTCGCAGCTCAATTACTAGGTGTCGCCTGCAAAGTAATGATCACAATGATTTGAATTTGGTACACATTCATAAAAGCCTTAAGTTTGTACTTTAGAATTATTCCCTGATATTTGAGTTGTGCACCTTATTTCTGGGCGAGGCAGAGGACTTGTTGATCACCCCTCGTATGTAAGTATGTAGAAGACCAGCATAACTAAAGAAGGCCTGGATGGATTGCACTGAAGACCTGGTACCTAGCTTGCCCCCTATTAACATGACCTCGTTTGTGGAGACTATTGAGGCCTCAGACTCACCATTGATGCTGATTGTCACTGTCATAAGTCGATGATGTACATTTGTTTCAGGGCCAGTTGTGGCTGGTGTGGTTGGCTTAAAAATGCCTCGATACTGTCTGTTTGGTGACACTGTGAACACTGCATCCAGGATGGAATCCACTGGTGAAGGTAGGAACACTATATAATTGCATTTGATTTAGTACCAGATGGGCTGCAATTTTTAATTCTGTCATATACTTCAGTCTATGATTTCCATCAGGAAGATAATCGCAATAATTGAGATTGAGATTCAGATGAGATTCAGCTTTATTCTGATTGGCATTGCATGTGACATTAATATAAAACAAAAATATCCACATGAATTACGCCAATACTTACATGGCTTGCCATTGACTTAACAGTTATATAAGATTGCTTAACATGATTCCTAATTCATGGACATTAATACATGATTACAAACGGTTTAAAAATTCTAACAACGTCCAGATGAAGCGTTGCTAAGATAAAAGTAACAGCCAATACTGACTGGTTTTAAAAGGAACTTCTCCGCCCATTACATTACTGAAGGCCACAAAGGATCCATCAACTGACATTCCTGTAGAACAGACGTAGAGATCGGGGTGCAAATGAAAGTTCATGTCTTTTTGTTTTACTCCTCGTTGCTCGGTAGCGACCCTCTCGACGAAGACTGTAAGAATTGACCTGAGGTGGGACAAAGAACTCATACAGAGGAGAACTACAGTCCTTCAGAATGTCTTGTAGTGTTTTCAGAGTTGCTGTGTCCCCGAATTTTGGATCAGACTTGAACTGTGATTTTCCTGAACATTTGGACTTCCCCAAACCGACTAACTCCAGTCTTTGTCGAGGAATGAGCTTCACTGCTTCAGTAATTTGGCTGTTAACAGGACATTAGAGACAAACTACCACTATAATCGTCCTAAATACGTCCCATGCATCGGTTTACGCCCAGATGAACACTGTTAATATTGTAAAACATCCATTGAAACACCAACGGTGAATATCCACTGGTACAGTAGCATATGCCAACAATTTTTTAAAAAAGAAGGAAAATCCTGTCAGTAGTTGAAAGTCTGCACTACTGACAGGATCATCCTGTCAGCAGTAGAAAAATTTGCAGTGCTGTCAGGATCATCCTGTCAGCACTGCAGTGTTTTCTACTGCTGACAGGATGATCCTGTCAGCAATGCAGGTTTTTCCACTGCTGACAGGATCATCCTGCCAGTAGTGCCATGTTTTCTACTGCTGACAGGATGATCCTATCAGCAGTGCAAAATTTTCTACTGCTGACAGGATGACCCTGCCAATAGCCTTAGGCTTCTGTCAATGAGAATTGAACCTGGTGGGGGTCATGCTGTCTAAAATCACATAATTTTCCATCCATCTACTGTCACAGTGTTTTTAGTCATTTGTTCAACCTTCCTGACCACGTAGATTTCATAATGAAGGCAACTTTTTTTCTCTTTTGAAATTTTTATATTTGCACGCTCGCATCAGTTTTGGGGTTCCCAGGGGATGTCATCCATATAATCAAATCAACATGGCCTAATGTATTCAGTTTTGCTATGGTGAAGGGACTGTTGATGACTGTTTGATAAATCAAGAAGCTCAGTAGCTGGATGTTCAAAAGAGCATAATTGCATAATTAATGACATAGTTTATAAATTCGCATTTCATGATAAGACTTTCAAACATGTGACACGTAACTGACAAAGAGGGAAATATCAAAAGACGCCAATTATGCAAATGAGGATCTAGTTTGCATAATTAATGGCAAATACTAATTCCATAGTGGTGAATGCTAGGAATTTGATTCTAGAAGCATTTTGTAAGCTAAGTAAAGTTGAACATTATTGAGGGGAAAAGAGGGAAAAGACAGTCTTTTTTAACCCACTTTTTACTCCTTAGGTCCAGGTAGAATGGGGTAAGAAACCCCAAAACGTCCGTTTAACCCCAAATCCAGTTGGTAGGGTCTGAGAAGCTGAACTGTTACGGATTGAACATTAGCAGCAAGTCTTGGCAGACATTTAAAAGAATGTCCATATGTTGAAAAACACGAAGATTACATGTCTACAGCAACAATGATGCTGCTTGAACAGACTTTCCTTTTCCCACAGCCCTAAAGATCCAGTGCAGTGACACCTGTTACCAAATCCTCCGACAGTTGGGAGGCTACAGGCTACAACTCCGTGGCACTCTCCCAATCAAGGTTTGTGAAGAAAATTTGAACAGAAACAGTAACATCACTACTCGCTCATTCTCATTTGAATGTACAACTTGCTGTGGCCAGCCTTTACGATTTGATATGAGCCCAAAGCACCATCGATGCTTTCTTCATTTTCCCACAACACCTATCATGTTTCACAAAAAATGCACTGCAACATTACTTATGGGTTTTGACTGAGAAGAAGTTGTAGCAACGGGTGGCCTAAAAAGCCTTGAAAAACGGCTGTCGCCTAAATAGACATGCAAAATTGAAAAATCAGCCAAGAACGTAACAATTCAGTTATGAGAATGATGACAGGTTCACTGGTGAATCCAGCTACTGAGGCCCCCCGACAAGTTAAGTCAGATCACTCCTTTCACAGTTCTTGTAAGCTGTGCAAGGTGGTTTATAATGCCTGCCGCCTAATTCTGTAACTTCCGATATAAGTATCTTCTGACTGATCAGCATGTTTCCTGCAGGGAAAAGGTGACATGACAACCTGGTGGCTCCAAGGGAAGGATCTGGACCTGTCCAAGAGTGGCATGAGGCAGTCTATTTGTGAGAACACAATGCTTGATGATGAAAGAACAGGTGCAACTGCCATGTGCCCCATTGCCTTGCCAGGTGAGCAGCCAAGACACTTCTCCCTGCCTCCGCTGGCAACTGTGCTCCCCCATCCTGCCAGTCACCTGCCCTTCCCAGGCCAGCCCTCACCATCATCCCAAAGTAGCTGCTTCCCCCAGCCATTCAAGAGGTCCAGATTGCAGCCCACTTCATGCAGCTGCCCTGTCCATCACAGTTTGCAGCACTCAAACCAGTCTTTTCCCTGCCTCAGCATCCACCCTGCCACCTCTCACATGTTCTGTGCCTCCTGTCCTAGAGAATGTCCTCCACATGCCCCATTCTAGCTGCACAGTTTGAAGGTGAGACTTCTTTTGTTGGCAGTAATTATAATAGAACCAGCTGCATTCCTTCTTGCCTGGGCAACATGACATATAGACCATGACATATGTCACAGTACAGATTGGAATTCAGGAGAATTTGGAATTCTCCTAGTAGAGATTGGAATTCAAGTCTCTCCTTTGAGAGATTGGAACTCCACTTTGGAATTGGGATCTGAATATTGGAAAAGGACAAATGGAAATTCTACCAGGACAATCACCAATTCTAATAGGAGAAATTCAGATTGCATCAAAATGTTTTGAAAAATAGACTGATTCAGAATTATTTCACAGCTAGAATTTCAATTTCAGCATAGGTAAGCCTACATTCACCATTACTATTCTTGGTGAATTATTTCATATTTTAGATATCAGATGGCCCTTCTAGATCTGTCGATATACATTGTAACCATGGTGAAAGCCATCTTGTCCAGGTCATGAACCTTACTCGTTTTGGACCATCGCAGATTGTCACCTAGGACAGACTGCAATCAATATTTGCCCTAGGACAATTCGCAATTCTAATTCCGTGATCGCAATCTGTCCTGTGACAAACTCAAATCTATTTCCATGGTATGGTGTTTAAGTAAAGGAAACAGCAATATTCTTACAAACCATCATTTTATTAAGAATTTACACGTACAGAATTGGAATCTGAAATTCTATAGCTAAGCTTCAAAATCTCAAACAATGCAATTAAGAATTATAATTTTTTAACACTTGAATTTGCTGTATGCTACTCACTAGTGACAGTAACATTAATCTATAGCTAACTTCAAAAATTTAAACAAGTAATACAATGGATTTACCCAGGTTGACGTTATCATATTCAGTTGTCTATTTTCCAAAATATATATAATGTAATCTGAATTTCTCCTATCAGAATTGGCGATTGTCCTCTGGTAGAATTCCCATTTGTCCTAACTTAAAGACAGATTGAAATTCCAATCTGACAGGACAAATTGGATTTCCAATATTCAGATCGCAATTCTAGAATTAGAATTCCTATCTCTCCTAGGAAAATTCCAGATTCTCCTGAATTCCAATCTCTACTGTGACATTATATAACAGGTGACGCTATTAATCCAGAGTAACACTCTAGATCCAGAAAACTTTAAACATAACCAAATGAATAAATATGCAAAGGTATGATATATCAAAAGGTAATAAATATGTAGATCTCCAGGCACAAAGCCAAGTCTCCAGAATTCTGGGACCTGAGCCAGAAATTCTGAGAACCTCAGACGGAATTTGAGCAAACTGTGGATTGAACCGTATTATAAAGAATTGAAGATGTTTCCCTTTGAATTATTGGTATTTTGCATAGTGATGTCACATCATCATTTTCTTCCAAATAAAGAATTCTTAGGATTTTTCCAGATTTAGAGTGTCATTCCAGATTTATAGTGTTGCCTGTTATATAATTAGACAATCAAGACTGCAATTTCTACCAAAAGAGAACTGATGTCCCAACCTCAGCCATGGTGCCGGGGCCGCTGGATCAAACCTCTCGAAAGACCAAATTCTCTTGTTGAAATCTAATGCATATAGGTGTCAGTGCACTAAATGTTAATTGCAGGGAAGTGAGTAAAGTGTGTACATTAGGTCAATAATGTACATTTGCATGCCCTTGCTTGTTCACCTGGTATGCTAAATTACTCAGGGTAGGCAAACAGGCCCCATATTTGATAGCCTCAGATTTTTGTGATTATTGTCACAGTGATTTTGGGAGTACCTGGTGAATGTTCATGGGAACATTTACTGTACACATGTCAGACCTATCAAACCTGTAACAATTGAAAGGGACATCCATACAATGTCGCCTTCTCTTCCCATGACACTAAGTTCCAACAGCCCTTTGTTCCGACGCCTCTATGTTCCATCCTATCATGATCAGCTGTTTGTCAGCTTTGTTTTTACATTAAATTTCTTGAAATTACAATATATTTTTTATTCCCTTAGATGTTCATCTTCATCTGTCAACGTAGCACTTTCAATATAGATGTGACACAGCAAGCTCGAAATACCATAAGAATACATGTACACCACAGAATGCATGTTAAATTTGAAGAGTATAGTATCTTGAGTATTTCCACTTGTAGTAGCTCAAAGTATCTCTATTGGTTCTGAAAGCGTTTTCTCCTGCCAAGTGAAAATAGTGGCACACCCTAGACCATCAGGAGCAAAGTAACTGCACCAGTCCTGTAAACCTTGCCAGGTGCACATTAAATCAACTGTGCGGGCGGGAAGTGCTGAAAAAATACTGTGACCTTCCGATAGTCTGGATACTAGGCTAACCCGTAGAAACATCCAATACAAAAAGGTGCAAAAAACTGTTTCCAATGTTTTATCCTTGTGGTTTTATGATCTTTGGTATCCAACCTCCACATTTAAAAAGAAACTCTCTGATGCAGTGCAGGGACGATGTTTGCTTTTGCATCTGTGTTGCAGCTTTTCATGGGGACAAGTTGATGTCCTTTCCAGTATGATGAGTCGTACATGTAACATATATATATGCTTTACATTACATGGCTTGCCGTTTATGCATGGCTGTGGCTGTAATTGTGCCAATTAGTGAAACGCATTCAGTACTATGGTATGAATTATACATTTTTTTATTATATAATACTAGTATGTGGAGAGGTGGTCATAATATAACCATAACGTGCCTGAGAACTATCCTCGGCTGTTAGTAATTTGAATTTTGTTTGTTTTTATAACACATAATTTTCATATGCACTCAAACGCTGGTGCTTTTTTTAGTTTATTTTTTCCATAATGTAGCCAGTCTGCCGTGCCAATTTTCCATCCCAATTTTTGAACAAGACTACATAGAAAAAATTATTCACATTAGCGTCCATAGATTAATTTCCTCTAGAAGATGTCGTCACACTACACGTTATGGTTATATTTGTAACATCTAACATTTGTTAGACATGTTATCCTCACATACAGAAACAAAACTTCTGCACACCCGTTCCTGAACATGTACACAGTCATGTATATTGACTGATTTTTTTTTCATGTTTGTGCAGGCTCAATTGTCCACCTTCGACTGTGAATGGAGGACCTGCCATGTGCGAGCTGGTATCTGCCAGGAGCAGCTCACCGGGAAGACGACATAGCTGAACAGGACACCATGATGACTGGGCTCCGAAGTTTGGATAGTACTGCTACTGCTAGACGAAGTTGCTACTTTGCAGAAGAGTACTGATTATATTGCTAGACCAATTCACTATTCTAAAGAAAGGTTTGTGTGATATAGTTGACCTGGGCTTTGATGGACACAGCTGCGGTGGCAGAGTACATTATTGTTCAGTAGTGCTGTTAAGGAATCAGCAGATTTGTTAACTTAGTATCATAATATAGTATTATTTTCCTGGTCACATTTTTCCGTTATTTGTATGAGGCAGTTGTGATTTTGATTCACAGAAACAAAAGCAACATGACCCTTGTACAATTGTCAATATGTCAATAATCTTTGTCATGGCATTTTTAGACTTTAATTTATGGACCATAACAGATTACACACTTAGAGTCAGCTTTGATCATGGTGTATAAACACAACCGACATTTCAAAATGCATGGTAACATGCCTGTTTGGTGTAAATCTGTTGTATGGGAGTATTGCAAACTCTAAGATCATTGCATTGTACCATGCTTTTACATTATTGTACACTGTGTTGCTGTCCCTCAGCTGCCACTGTAGAGTGATGTCCAACTACTTCTGTAGAGTGATATCTGTTGCCTAGAATTAAGGCAGCCAAGCCCGATGAACATTGTGATATTGAGGTTTTTTAGAGCTGCAGCCAACTGTAGCTTCCACTTTAACTTTGTTTTCTTAAGCTGCAAAGCCTCTAGACTACCTTTGTCGTATCTGCTAACCCCTCGAAGCACTTGCCAATGCAGCCCATTTTTGACTGACTCATAGACTTTGTTATGTTTCATCATGGTAGTGGATGTGAGAAATATGAAGAAGGCTAGGGAGAATGCAAAGTTTGCAAATGAGTTTATATAAGCTCTGCCCATTGTTTGGTCCTCAGAGCAGAGGTATATAACAGGATAACATTCAGGCATAACTAACGCTGAAAAAGATATTTGATTTTTGCCGAAATATATCCTATTTTTAGTTTGAAAGTTCACCTGTGTTGTGTAGAATTTATCATGAAAAACGACATTTACCTTGAGAATCCATCCAGAAGTTCTTAAGCAATGCTCACCACCAATATCCAGAGACACACACAGACACACCCGAGACAATATTTTCATGGAGGTAACAGGTAAACACACCAGGTAAACACACCAGGTAAACACACCAGCTACCTCAAGCACAAACCTTCCAAGAAGAAGTGTTAAGGTCAAAACATCAGAGGACGTGATGAATCGAGAGAATGAAAGATCCCTGAGCACCAGATTCCTAGGACACGAGTGCCCTCACTTCAACAACTTCCAATGTGTCATAGTGCATACAGACATTCCGTATTCACTAGACAAAGTAAAAATCTTACTTACGATTAAACATATATGTACAAGTACACTGGGGTAGATCTTCTCAAACTTTCAAGTAGCAGATTCAAACTGTCTAAACCTGGCCTCTGTGCGGACTAATGAAGCTTCTACTTAGAATCCTTTCAAGGTATACAACCGACAACGGCTATCAAACAACACTGATTGGTACACAGAGTCACTTTTGCTTATTCAGACTAAGAACAACACAAATCAACCTGGACACTTAGAATTACGGTCAGAGATACAACATGTCTAATCCTAACGTGCGATTATAACCTACCTCAACAAACAACAAAGTTTAACACAAATTCAACATTTTTGGCCCTGCATTGTTCTATATACAGTTACAAATTTACCGGATATAGGAGATTCATTTTATACAACCAGGTAATCTCACCTGCTAACGTTTCGATGTCTATCACGTTTGGGACAGTGTTCTCACCGCACAAGCGCCACCTACATCGGCTTCTTATAGCGGTGAGTAGCAGTACTCCAGTCAGAAGTTCTGAAGAAGGTAAATCAGACACCGAAACGTTAGCAGGTGAGATTTATACCTAGTTGGGTAAAAAGAATATCCTATATTCTACCAACCTGATGAAATTATTTTCGGAAACAAATTTACCATTTTCATTTTTTATTATTATCATTGGGTAGGCCGAATACTGTCTCTTTGCAGCCAGGGGCTGAATTGCGAGGAGCGCACAATTGGCGGGGCTGCATCGCAAGGGTCTGGAGCCATTCGGCGCGCAGGTGACCTCAATACGACAATTGCCCCATGTGCGGCAAAAGGACTAGGTTTTGAACCACTCACACCGAGATGGACCCCTACTCTTTTCGTCTAGCGCGGTGGGTTCTTTAAACGTGCCCGAGGTTTGGCTCTCCTCAAACACGGGACCTCCATTTAAGGTGGGGGACAGGCATGCGGCAGCACTTCTGGGGTGTCTTGAAAATACTGTATAGTGTTACCTGTGGCTCTTGATTTCTTTTCTCCAAGTACCTCTGTGCAAGACAATAATTCATGCAAATTTTTATGATGTCATGATGACGTATTCAGCAATTACAGGGCCACGCCCCTTTTTACAAAAGTGGTTATTCCTCGCTAACGATCCAATGTACAAAGCTAATATCTTAGGGACAGATGCATAATAATGCTATTGGTCAATATACGGGCTCCTTTTTTGATATCTTTTTGAATTAATTTTTGGTGATTTTTTTTCAATAATTTAATGAGAACCTCCTGTGGGCCCTCACACATTATCAAAGTATCAAAATGCTTATGCCACCCGTGAGAGGCAAGTTCAGGTGGTAAACCTCTGACAGTCAGAACAGCATTTCTTTTTCTGCCCTATCATATACAGTTTTGTCAAACTTTTGCATTTAAAAACATGCTGTAGGGGTAGTATTCATAAAATTGGCATTTAGTAATCGTAAAATGACCCCAAATCGCCATTATTTGCTTTTTTCCCTATCACGCAAGCACTAACAGTGACATACGGGTCAATAACCTCTGCAAACACACTATCTGACAGTCAGAGCAGTGTTCACAGCTAGGCCTGAGAATCCAGCTTTCCAAAGGGAGGGAGGGAATAGCCAAAATGGGGCCCCTGATTGGTCAGGCTGTTCCAAAAGGTATCGGCACCCAGTCAGGACGTTGGAAACTGCAAGTTTGCCCTTGAAGTTTGCGGTAAACTGATAACCTATGTAGGAAAATGATGCCAGATAATGAAAATAGACCTATACATCTAACAAATCAGATGGTTATTTTGTCTAAATATTTTTGTTGAAAATGTGCTGCCGCATGCCTGTACCCCACCTTAACGTCCTATCCGAGGGACGTCCCTAACCAAAGCTACATGTAGGTACTCATTTACACCTGAGTGAAGTGAGAAAAGTCGCTGGATTCAGCTTAATACTTCAACATACATCAGCATGATACAAGTTCAAACTAGAATTCCACAACCCTTAAATACCTTCGCCAAATAATATTAACCTTCATGACTGATGAGGGTTTTCATTAGCCTGAGTGCCATCCTGTTTCAGTTCCAGACTTTTAATACCTTCACAAACGTTTGTGAAGGTAAAGTCTGGAACTGAAACAGGATGACACTCAGGCTAGGTTTTCATTGATTATATTAGCCTCCGGGTAAGTGGAAAGACCTGTACTTGTATACAGTACGGTACAGTACATAAGAAGGTCCATAAGTACAATGTGGAGCATGTTCCTCTCCACTGCGAGTACACATCCTTATGGAGTATCTACTTACATTTCATACTTTAAAGATAGTTTTCAACATGATTTAGAAATAGACAAGCTGATACTACGGGAACGGAGGAAAAAGCGTGAGATTATGTTGGTGGCAAGCTGTAATGAAGGATTTGTTCAGACAAGGCAAAGAAACTGTTTGTGGTGTTTGAGGAAATGTACATCAAGCTTAGTCTAAATAGACTTCTAACAGTAATATCAGTTCACACCACCATGCTTCTGTATCAATATCGAAATAGTTAAACTTGTAAACTGACCCGGATATAATCAATCATAGTCAAGGCCTAGGACTCACATCAGTCGAACAACTGCATATGCAACAACACGCCCGACTTATCGAAGTAAGGCGTGCTTCGGGCGAGCGTTGTTCTGGTGTCGGCTGGAACTTGCACGGGCTCCGTCCGAACTCCTTCTTATTTATACACGATAAGGATAAAACGTAACGATGGTTTGGTTTATAACATACGATGATAAAGAATATACTGTTTTAACTTGTCAAACTGAATGCTGCCAAACTTTTCTAATGAAAGTCAATTCAATTGCAAATCTTCATTGAAAATAATTGATTATAGATGAAATGTATAAACCAAGGACAATAGTTCCTGCTTCTTTTTTGCGACGCCTTAGGCGCGAGCCTAATGGTACAGTATTGTGTGCAGTTTGCAAGAATTCTAGCAATTGTATAGGAATTTGCCCATAGGCATTTGTAGTTCCCCGTGACCTCAGGTCCAGGAATGGTCGAATGTGAGTCATCCATGCCCCTTCTGGTATTCCATTGGTATGTAGGTCATCTAGGCTCCCTGGGATACTACACTGGCATGTTGTCAAAGTAGGTCATCCAGGCAGTCTGGGATAGTACATTGGTATGTTTCCGAAGAACACACGAATTCAGTTATTTCTCATTCATATATGTGGTGCTCTGCCAGAGACGTCATGATATCAAACCACCAACGGACAAGGTAAATCCCAGTCTGTATTGAGAAGTTTCAATTGATGATATGTACTTTTATTGTTTTCATGATAATGTGCGGATATAGTTTTATCAACATTCTGTAGAGGCGCATACAAAAAATGGTAATTAATTCTTTTCGTGCTTTTTATGTTCTCGACCAATATCATAACGTAGGGTCACATAGCTTCGAACATATGTTTACAAGTTCGACATGGCATTGCACCAATGTCGGTGGTCTGAAAAGTGTTGGGGTTTTTAATAATGATAAATTAGAGTGGTGGTGTTTGGGGATGTTCTTGTGTGGAGGATTTTACATTGTCCGTGCACGAATTACAACGCGGATCTCATTTGGTACAAGCACTGGAACATGTTGTCCCATAATAATCAGGGTACCACTACTTCAGCATACAATTCATGAAGGTCCATTTTAAACTAATGACTACAAATAGAAAATATGAACTTATATGTCGTCAAAAATTTTGCACATAAATTCGTCACAACAATAACAAAATGGAATTTAAGTAGTAGTACTTGAAACAGATGTAAACATTGACACCCGCAGAGACAATCCGCACTTTGACCTGTATAATTCACGATAAGAAAATATTTCCAGTCTAGAAGACAAACTTGATGACAATCAAGATCACAACAGTTATCATACAGGAGACCTAAACAACACCCTTGAGTATTGTGCACAAACAGATGAAAAATATCAGAAGTTGAAAAAAAGTCCAACACCATACCAAAACAAATTATTTGCGATCATAAAGGGGGCAGATCAAGACAAAGCCAATTAACGCCTTTAAGATGTGGTGAAACGTATAATATTTTAACAGAATTTGTAATAAGGGCATTTCCAACAGACAGCTACAAGCCCTCGATAATGATAACGAGAAACACCACTGCAGAAGGTTACAGTCCAATACTATCGGTTCTACAAGAAAAACTTGTACCTTCAGTTTGTTAGAGATGTTAGATTTCCAGATTTTGTCCAATTTGTTGCTTGCCTCCCATGCTAGGTCTTTTCTAGTTTCGAAGTCTGTCTTTCAGCACATGATGTAAGAATCAAGATATTTGAAATTATCTACTCTATGATCCTCTATGAATGAGTGCCCCAGACAGGGATCTAAGTTCAAGTGTTCCACTGAGATGTTACTCATGTTGCTCATGCCCAACATATTTCCCACAACTCAGAAATCAAAGTTGATCGAAATACTGGCTTTTTACAAGGTTAGTCGATTCAGACTTTGTCCGTGTCCAAGAGATGGTACGATCTCATGGTCGATTTATAATCAATAGCGTTCACCGGACGTCGGCCGAGCTCCGTCCAATTTGTGACGGGGCAGATTTTTTAGCGAAAAATACGGTCGAAGCTCGGGCTATTTTGAAATTCGGCGAGCTACGGGCGATCTACAAATTCGGCCGACGTTTGCATGAATTGTGACTCCAGCTTGACCACCCTGCAGCGTTGGCACTCCACCACGGAGACACCAGTTCCAATAAGATGTGACCTGAGACCTGACGTCCTAGAGGGCGGGACACACAACAGTACCCCCGGACATTCTGACTACCTCCCTCGTACCGGACATTACCATACAAAACACAGCTGAACTGAAGTTGACTCTGATCGAACTGACTGCCCCATTGGAACAGAATGCCCAAGCAGCTGTAGATAGAAACATGGCCAGATGTGAACATCTTAAGGAAGAGATAAACTCACATAGTCACTATAGTGCTAGAGTGGTTACCATAGAGGTGGGTGGGCTACCAGAGACAATGTTAGGAAGTCAAAATCACTGTGCCCTGTAACGTTACGTATGAAAGACAGTGCGTGAAGTCAGCTGCAGACAGTTGAAGCACAGACCAGGACACTGTGCTCTCTGCACATCCTATGCAATATTGCGCAAGGAACACCCCTGTGTGGGAACTGTTTTCCAGCCGATGAGATCTACTTACAGTTTAGAGCAAAAGCATTATCATGTATCAACAACAACAGTGCAATACAGCAAATATCTTTATATGTACTTGTGCAATATGTATGGAAGTCGGGTACACATAATTTTTACCTTGCGCCTCCAGATTTTACTGATCTGATTAAGGGATCGGCCTAGGTGTCTTCTTTTTTTAACTCATTCATCTTGTACGTGGTTGATTTTAAAAGTGCATCTTGTGTATATACTTCTGCAATAAAGATGATGTTGAAACCCTTCTTGATAAACACTTTGGAGATACAGATGGTCAGAGGGATTCCAGACTGCACATATCTTTACGTGCTTTGAGTGAAATTTTTTTGCCAGGGAGAAGCTGCCCGACAATGTAATTGTCACACCGAGGTAGCAGTAGGAGGGAACTATGTCCAATGTGTCTTGGCCGAATGTTTTGGGAGGGCCTATTTGTTGAAGATTATAACTTCAGTTTTCCTTAATTGAACTTGGAGTTTCCATTTGGTACAAAAGGTGCTTAATCTATTGATAGCGCATTGCAAAACTTTATCTGATTCTGAAAATATAACTACATCGTCTGCATATAACAAGCACGATACGAATGAATTATGTAGAGATGGTGGTGTACATTCGGCATTATCGAGCACGTGTACAAGGTCATTAATGAATAAACTAGACAGTGTAGGGCTTAAATTGCAGCCCTGTCTAACGCCTTTTGGCTACAAACGGTGGCGTTAGACCGGACGAGGTTTTTACACACGTCTGAGGTTTGTTGTACATACATTTGATGAGCTTATAAAAGTACAACCCTATTCCTGAATTTAGAAGTTTGTAGTGAAGTCTCTCTCACCAAACGGAGTCAAATACTTTTTTAGAATCGACAAAACATGAGCAAAGGCGTTTGTTTTCGGAAATGTTTTTGCTTTTTTTAAATAGGGTGTCCACGATAATAAATTTGTCGTTTGTGCCAAATCCTTTTCTAAAGGACCGAAACACTTGGGCTGTCATCTCGACTTGTGACTTGAAGGTCTCGACATAAGCAAGTAAGCAAGCTTTTCTAAATCCAATCTGATTTAGAGAGATAAGTTTATGTTCGTCCAGAAACGTGGTTAGGTGCGTGTTAAGTATTGAGGTATATAACTAAGGAAGACAACCAGTAACTGATATTCTCCTGTAGTTACCAGGGTCGTCTTTTGCCCCGCCTTTATAGATAGCAACAATATGACCGGTGCTCCATTCTTGAGGAAAGTACCCAGAAGATAGGAATAAGTTAGAAAGTTTAGTTAGTGGCTCTATGATGATGTGTGGCGAACATTTTAACATCTCCTTACGAATGAGGTCACTACCTGATGCTTTGCCGTTTTTAAGATTAATGATAGCTTTTTCAATTTCATCTGTACTTATTGGCGCATCATATGAGTCATTTTGTAGGTTTTCTTCTAGTTTTAGAAGCTCATTTTCTATTTTTAGTTCAAAATCATTAGGTGGTTTCGGCTTGCCTGTGGTGGAATCCTCGCCATAAATGTTACTAAAATGGGAATGTAGGTTTTCGTCTGTGATCATTTCATGGTTGATGGATTTATCTTCAGACTTGTACTCTTTTAGTCAGTGAGGACCGAAAGGCTGATGGATTGTCACTTGAGAACGAGTTAAGTAGGATAAATATACCATTTTTGTAGTCTTTCTTGGTTCAGCGAATAAGTCCAGTGTACTGTTTTTCTGGGTAAAGTATAGGCCTTTTGTATGAGGGTCTCTGGGATTTTTAGATAGTAATTTACAAAGGTTTTTTAGTTTAGTTTACGTTCAGCTGAATTGCATGTTTGATTGAACCATTTTTTCTTCTTTAGTTGTTTCGAACAACGCTGTCTTCCTGCTTTAGTGCAGCGTATAATAGTCAGGAACTCCTTTCTCCAATGAATGACAAGAAATTCTGGAGAACGAACTTTACTTACTTCACCTCGTAAGAGGAAGACCGATGATGATGATGATGATAATAGTAAGGACAGAGACTCACCGGCTTCTTGCAGTGCTGTAACGAAGTCATGAAGGACAAGTTATATTGATTCTGATGTTGGTTCGTAAATTTTACGGATGAAAGAATCCATGTTAGATGAAAAGGATGCTGAACGAAGCATATTAATAATTTTCTATTTGGAGTCGGTGCTCCAGACGAATCTGCGGTAAGGCCTTGTTCTGAGTTTGGTTTTCTTCTCTTCGTAAGGTTTTGAGTTGTTAGTATTCTGTTCAGGAAATTGTTTAGCATTACAGTGTAGAATAAGGGAGAGTTTACAGTGGTCTGAGGGTGGTGTTAGCGGGTGAACATGAATGAATGAAATTTTGCGCAGAAGAATTGCTTCACTTGCAAGCGGTTTGCCTTTTTACCGGAATGCCCCGGAATGCCCTTTTTACACCGGAATGCCTCGGAATGCCCATAAAGGAGGGAGAATTCTACAGGAATACACTATGTCTTGATGAGTAAACATCATAGGTTGCTGTATTTTGGCATGAAATGATATATTTATGGCCCAGGGAACGAGAAATCACTACAAATTAGTGATGGTCATTGGCGTCGGCCCACCGCCAGTCGCCATGTTTGTTTTTATTGCAGATTCCGATGTTTGTTTAGCGAGAAATGCAAAAACAGGTGAAATGTTGCAAATAAAGTATGCTTTGGTAAGTTAACAACGCAGGTTGCTATACTTTGGTATAAGATAACGTATATATGACCCTGGGAACTAGACATTACCCGGCGATCCCGGCGTCGCGTCGCTAAGAAGCATATCGGAACAAGAGTTTTACGACCTCATACCTTCGTCAAATGATTTTGACCTTTATGACTGACGTATTAGGAGTGTTTTTCATCAATCATCAATCATACCAGTTGACCCTCTTCACCCAAATAACATAAGTTGTCCAAACCTCCTTGTTATGACTATGAGCTTAACAAAGAAGGTTATGCTAACATTTATCATCAATTATGCAAATAAGCTCCCTCCTTATTAGCATAATTTGATTCAATGGTGTTCACATTCACACAACTTCCTAATGCCACAATTATGAAATTGCCGTCATTTACTAGTATGGAATTATAGTAGTTTCTCATTAATTATGCTAATTAGGCCCACATTTGCATATTTCCTATCTATCAACATTCCTCTCTTCCTTAGTTACAAATGTCACATATTTGAATAGTCATATCATGGAACACAGCAGATTTTCAAAATTGCCTCATTAATTATGCGAGTTAGAATTTGATTTGCATAATTATCATCCAATCATACAAAGCATCACGTAAGCTATCTACATACCAAAAATCATGACCATCCATCAAGACCATCTCGAGTTATAGTTTTTCTCATTAATTATGTCAATGAGGTTCTCATTTGCAAAGCTGATATCTATTAATATTTCTCTCTTCCTCAGTTACATATGTCACATGTTTAAGAGTCCTATCATGGAAATTGATGGATGTATAAACTTTCCTCATTAATTATGCAAATTAGATACTGATTTGCATAATAAGTATCTAATCATGTACATCAGCACTCAAGCTATGTACTTACAGAAATTTATGACCATCCACCAAGCCCTTCTTGAGTAATTCCCTTTCACAGTCTGAAGCAAAACCTGCCCCTGCTATAGCCAACCCATAGGTCTGCTTGGAGACTACCTTACCATTATGCCTACAGCTGGCTCACAGCCAATTTGTGTAACTGACGTTTCCTGCCCTCAACATGACCCCTCAGGACCTCCTTGCCCTATGCATGACGCCTTGGCATGACGCCTTGGCACGTACACATACTTCAGCATACAATGTAACACATTTTTACACTTTTCTCGTTAATTATGCAAAACACTTCGCCCAAAATCTAATCATCTTGAGATTTCCCACATACACACCGACACACCAACTACGACAACAAACCATCCAGGCGTTCTCGACTTATTCTGTTCACTAACAGACACACAGACAAGCACCATCGAATAACCTTGTCGACGAAACCATTTCGTCGACGAAGGTAATAAACAATATGGCGGACCCTGTTGAACGAGGGAGTGTCCAGTCTTTGAAGGAATGTCTCAACCTTCACATGTGCGCTTTTAGATTTATAACTCATCATTTCATTGACATCTCATTGCATTAAGTAGCAGAATGCAGCACCAATCCGTATTGTTTATTACTTTGGGCGCGCACACACCTGCTTTGGATGCGTCGACACCGCAAGTTTGGCAGCGCGTCGACACCGCAAGTTTGGCACAGCGGTGTGCACACAGAGTTCGCAAGGCACCCTCCGCTCTACAATCGACGGTCCCTTCGTCAAGTCCATGATGCCTGATGAAAATGACCATGAATTTTGCCGCAGAACTTTAAGAGAGAGACCGCAAAGTTTCGCTGCAATTTCTTATGATTCCCTCAAGCAGCCAGAAGTGTGAATTTGGCCGTATAATGAGCCCAACAAATGGACCTTCTATGGGCCTTGTTTAGGGCCTGCCCCAATGCTAGGTGCCGAAGTGCAAAGTTTGCGATATCCCAGCAACCGTTTGAAAGTGTGGGGAAAAAATGTTTGCATTTTTACATCTTGACTAGTTTTGTTGTATGACCGAAAGAAAACCCAAGGTCAAGTTGGTTCAAGGTCGCAGAACACAGTATTTCTCCACGACTCCCGCCGGTCTATGACGCGAGTACAAAATATAGTGCGGCCCAAACTCTTGAAGACTGGGTAGAAAGTTGCATGTGAGAGGCATCCATGTGAAACTGTGCTGTGTGGTGTAGAAATTAATATGTCGGGTTTTAGACTGTCACCGGGATTTGGATGGTGGACCTTTTCCGGCTTTGTGCATAAATGCGCCTTCTTATGCAACCGCCTCTCGCAAAGCGCTGTTTCAAAGTGGGCGTGAGGAGCCGATACGCAAACAATTTTTTGTTGGTTTTTGAGTTATTTGTAGGTTGTACCGGCTAAACTCAAATATATTCCTTTTTCGTATTTCTCAAGCGCACCGCACTATAATGTCTACCGCGTCGGAGCCTGTCACCCTGTGACCCCTACGGTATAGGCCGGAAACTGTGTTCTGCCGGAGTACCTTAACGTTACATAACGTGTTTTACATGGGCGCGTTATAGGATATGTACCAATGTCATTGCAGGTTTTTCATTCTATGTTGGGAACATTTACCCTACATCATGTAAAAATTGGTAACGGTTTCACTACATACAACCTCTGTTTATTGCAAACTGCACCTAGCTACACCCCAGGCCGGCAGCGGAGCTAGGGTAGCGGCCGGAAGCTAAATAGGATGGATTCCAGGCTAGACCGTATCTGCTTGGGGGACCGCATCTGCTTGGGGACCGTATCTGCTTGGGCGGTTACGGGTGTACTCATACTGTCATACCACAAAATTACATTCCAGCTGTTAGGCGCACGACCGCACCACTCAAAACGCAGGGGTATGCACGTCCGACCTCGCGCGGCTGCCGAACTTTACCTGCTGATTTAGTTAACAACCAGCTTTCATCAGTTTGATGCTTGAGATCAGTTGAGCTGGCTAAAACGGAATTTCCCACCGATATAAACACACTAGTTTTGTTACATCGCTACACCTGAATGAAACGTCCTCCCGCTGCTGTCGGATGGCCTAACCCGCGAACTCCGACCCGAAGGGAGAGACAGCCTGGTCTCGCACCAGAGTTTTCTTGTAGTCTGACGCGTATTTCTTGCCTTTGCACCGGATCTGCATAATCTAGTCGTCAACAACAGCAACGTGTCCCAGTAATACTTGCACGAACTATAGGTAATGTATTCTTCAAGTTCTTCAGGCTATTGAAGCTAAATAATTCATGAAGGAGTGTTCTGAGCGTTTGCAAATGAACAGTACGTTTAATACTGACTAGCAGTGGCGATTCTGGCCTTTTGCTTGACAAATATCATACAAGCGTCGCCAGGTGAAGTGACTAGGGAGGGCCTGCATGCCCTTTTTCGTAAGGCGTAATCAGGCCTTTTTAGTCTTCGTAATCCATAGGCAGCCGCCAAAAATCAACGTAATTCGTAATCGGTACATCAGCCGCAGTTACCTTTTTGCAACGTAAAGAGTAATCTATGAGTTACTAGTAAAGCTTAGGCTGATTTCCGGCAAAGTCTCCCAGCAGAAAGTTGCCCCTCAAAATGCAGGAAATAGCATTTCAGAGGGTAAAGATTTCAAATTTTTCTCGGAGTGCGTGCGGCCGTGCGCCCAGACCGACCTCGGATTGTGCCTGCGCGGCGAAACATGTGTCGTGAGGGAACAAAAATCTAGCTGAAACCCTTGTGTACTATTAAAGAGACAGCAAAAGTTGCCCCGCAAAATTCAGGAAATGACGTTCGAGCAGTCAAAAATTTCGCAATTTTCCCAGGTAGCTATTTCACCGGAACCACCTACATGTATAGCCGACGCCGACGAAATATGTCGGAGGGGGGGGGGGGGGGTTGGGCTTTGCGCTCCATGAAACCCTTGCGTATTTTACTTAGTCTACCAGCAAAATTTGGCACTCAAAATTAAGGACATATAGTTTTAGAGGGTCAAGATTTTAGAATTTTCCCTGGAGAGTATGTCTCCGGACGTCTTCGGTGCTCGACGTGGTCACCATACGGTCAGCAATATTTCCCCCCTCCCCTCCCGAACGAAATTTCCTGCCGCCGTCAGAGCTAGTCATCATTACTGTAGTTATACCGTTTAGCGTAGTTATAGCCAGATTCATTGTCACCCCCAATCAACATGAAATCATAGTTTTGAAGCAGAACAATTGCTAGATTGTTAAATCAAAATTGCTATGGTCGGTTGGGAAGCCTCATGATTTAACGTAATTCGTAATCAGCTCTCACAATTTAGCGTAATTCGTAATCGGCCGCGAAAATTTTTCGTAATTCGTAATCAATACCCCCATGCAGGCCCTCACTAGGCTACGCTTCATGGAGTATCCCAGAATCAGTAGTAAATTAACGTAAGTAGTCCTGGCTCTCTCTCGCTCTCCCTAGCCTGGAGTCTCATCATCATCATAATCAGTCGACCTGCTATCACGACGGCAGGGTTATACCGCCCTTTATGGGGTGACATACCCTTTTGTTGGCTGTCAAACAAGACGGGGATGCGTCAGGTCTTGCACTCTCAATAGTCTCATTTCCCGAATAATAAACGTACCAGTACGTTTATTTTTTTTAGCTTCAAAATCCACCCGATACGATACATTGTACGTTCTTATTTTGGAAGGTAACATTAGCTTTATTATCTTTTTTAAAAAATGGGGGCTTTGCTAACCAGGGATCCCCCTAAAATTAAAAGTTTAGCCTTTGACAGTCTCTGTTTACACAAGGAGGTTTTATAAACCTCCTTGGTTTACATCGTAAACCAAAGCACGCTGATCAGAAACAACCAGAGATGACAGTGAGCTGAAATGAAGAGCAGCCTAAACTGGAACCGGAGTTCCTACCTGGCAGAATCAACTCTACTCTAACATGCCATCGGTGTACAGGGAAGAATTCCTGAGCATGTGGTTCTCAACGTACGCTATCGGCAGTGCGGCGGAGGAATAATTTGTTCACAGTAGAAATGTTAGCCGTAAAACAACAAGTACAACTTTGCTTCCCTTATGATATGAGTTTTGAGGCTGCAAAATCTCTAAAACGGCAGAAACTGAGTGGTTAACAGCATGTAATCTGTAACTTCTTAGTATGTGCGGCCTGAGACGTTGAGCTACTTTTACAGATGAGCTCTGTTTAGTATTGTGGGCCCAACCACGGGAACTTGAAATCTCAGCGTCTTAGAAAAACTTTGTTTTCGACCATATGGAGCAAATGTTTTTAAGATATAACCCTATTTTGTTTCTTTGGGGGGTGTAGATATTTGTTTTAATTGGGTTAATGTCTTAAAAAAATATTATTAGGTACAAGTCACAAAGGTATCTGATGATTTTTATTATATCAGTAATTATAAATGATGTACTGTACAACAATTTTCCTTGATCACTTGCTTCAAGTTCCAAGTAGAAAATGCATGTATCATGTACATTTTTACTTGTTGAATTTGAAAGCACCGTTGGCCCCCGGTTAGGGGTCATAGCGGGGAACCTATGTCCAATTTTTCAACATTACCATTATATTTTTCCAAGTAGAGAGGAAGATTATAATTTGATTATCATGATTATATTCTGCTCAATATTTATATGAATGGTCCTCAGGCATAAATGAATAAAAAGAACCTAGTAACGTTACCTGTTTATCATCTTCTTGAAAGCGACCACGATTTAACGTTTAGAGAAAAGTAGTAGAAACTATTTTTTTCTTAACGTTAAATCGCGGTCGCTTTCAATCACTTCCAAGGCGCCAAAATTGTCAATCTGAAAACATCTTTGGAAAGCTGACACCTTCCACCATCTCACTGGCGAGTTTGTTTTGTCAGATGTAGTCGTTAACGCAACTTAGAAAGCGATTTGCCGGAAAATGGCTGATACCAATCTGAGTTTCAGTGCGATTCACGTGGTTGATTGGTCGGGGTGCTCTTGCAGCAACATGCATTGGTGCCTGCTCCATTCCTCACCCCAGAACCACTAGTACTGGCAACACTATTCCCAAAAGTGCAGGGTAAAGATTGACCTGAGTTATACATGTTCTGTGGCCAGTGTTGCAATGCTTCATCTTACTTCATACCACCAAAGATTTTATCTTAAATGAAATGCTCGATTTGTAGATAATTCCTTTTACAGCATTATTCATCATTCCAATCAAATTTACCAGAATTTAAGAGATTGTAGAAAACGATACTGAGTTGGTCTTACAATTGAAGGGGTACCCTTCCTTACAATGCCGTTATTTTGATGTCAAACTATTTCCTGACATATTCAAATTCAGTTGGTACACATGAGGGTGTGCAGGCTCAAATTGATACTCAAAATAAAGCAGGGTGTGTCCCCTCAAATACCGTCTCTCCAGGTGACCCGTGCAGGTCTGAAGGATGGTGTGTGTCCCGTGTATTGTGGTGCCTGTGCTGCTGTGGGTGTACCACCGCTTCCTGAGACCTATCATTCATCCTCTGTTATCTCAGCTCCTGCCTGGCATCTTTACCCCCAGCAAGCAAACCAGGCCTATCCAGGTGGGTTTTTAACTTGAACACCGCAACGTGTTTGATGTGACATCCCAAGGAGGTTTAACAATTACAGGTTCAACACTCCTGTTACTGTGATGCTGATCACTTCCTACATTTATTGTCTTGGTGATGAACACACACACCCACACGTCCACACATCCACACCTGTCCCTAGTGCTGAACGCCATCCACACACCCACACTTATCCCTGGTGCTGAACACCATCCACACACCCACACTTATCCCTAGTGCTGAACGCCATCCACACACCCACACTTATCCCTGGTGCTGAACACCATCCACACACCCACACTTATCCCTGGTGCTGAACACCATCCGCACACACACACTTATACCTGGTGCTGAACACCATCCACACACCCACACTTATCCCTGGTGCTGAACACCATCCACACACCCACACTTATCCCTGGTGCTGAACACCATCCACACACCCACACTTATCCCTGGTGCTGAACGCCATCCACACACACACCTGTCCCTAGTGCTGAATGCCATCCACACACCCACACTTATCCCTGGTGCTGAACACCATCCACACACCCACACTTATCCCTGGTGCTGAACACCATCCACACACCCACACTTATCCCTGGTCCTGAATGCCATCCACACACCCACACTTATCCCTGGTGCTGAACACCATCCACACACCCACACTTATCCCTGGTGTAAGGGTGGTGGTAATACCCTGGGTTCTTTAGAGATCCCGCATAGAGAGGGAAGGAATCACACAGGACACAGAATGTATTCCGTACACACACAGGGGTCGTACTTAGACATTAACCTTTGAAATGAACTTGAGGCTCCTTTGAGGCCCATAGCGAGCCTGTTAAATTTGTACAATCCAAATTGAGTAGAAAACGAGTTTTTTTCTTTATCCGCTTCGTCTACCGCGACTTGAAAATAACCGCTGGCCATGTCCAATGTTGAGAATATCGCCGCCCCCTGCAGCGCTGCCAGCGACTCCTCTATTCGGGGCAGGGGGAAGGCATCACCATGCGTCTTAGCGTTCAGCTGCCTATAGTCTACACAGATCCTCAGATCTCTGTCTTTCTTTCGAACTAACACTACGGGGGAAGCCCAAGGGCTACAGCTTTCCCTTATGACCCCTTGATCAAGCATGTCTTGGACGTGTTGTTTGACCTCTTTATACAGACATGGGGGGATACTAAGGTAGGGCTGTCGTATAGGCGGGGTATCTCCCGTCGGAATTCTGTGTTTGTTTTTTAATTGATTGTTTCCGTGTAGCCAAAATCTTTCTTGTGACTAGAGAAAACGTCAGCGTGTTTCTGCAACAAGGCTTCAAGTTTCTCCTCCTGTTCTGGCGTGAGATCCGCCCCATCTAAATCTACCTTGTCATAGGCCATATTGTTAATATCAGGGTCAGACGCCTTATAGCAGGTCGGGGTGGGGAGGGCTGTGTGACGTCCTCAGAATCTACACTAACCTGGCACTGGACAAAGTTACTTTGCACTTCCTGCTCCCCCACTGTTTCTAACTCCACCGACTCTGGTCTCTGCAATTCCGCTAAGAATAACACCCCTAACCCAGCTTTCTGACTTACTAGTATATGTACGTCTTGCTTGCCAACGTTGGCGACCCTGATCGGGACTCGCCCTCCCCGTACTTCCGCGTAACATCAAGCGACTAACACCGTCGCCGGCAGACAACCCTGCATCCGGCAGTTCTACGAGAACTTGATAGGGCCGATTGTCCGGAGCTGGCCGGGCCCTACCATAGATGATCATCTCGTGGCCCGCCGGGACAGTAATCAGCCGATGACCTGACGCCCTGGCGTACCCTACCCTCCCGTCTGCTCGAGCAAAGTTCGCCTGTCTGTGGGCGGATTTTGTTACTGTCACCGTGGTTAGATTGGGTACTGACTTGCTGTCCGACATTATCCCCAAGTGTGTATTCCCCTATCACATTCATACCTAATATTCCCGGGGCAGACCCACGACACTCGTCTTCCACAATAATGACCCCCAGTTTAGGTAGGGTCTTTCCCCTAAATACTACATCTAACTCGCAATACCCTACAAATTTAATAGGTAGCCCGTTCGCCCCCGTAAGTTTAAGCCAACTAGAGGCATCTTTAAGACGCTCCCCCCTCCTCCGAAGTGGGCTTCAAAAAAGGCGCGAGTAAGGGTCGTGACTTGTGACCCCGTGTCTAGCAGGCATGGCACGGGCACCCCCTCGAAATCCACTTCCACTACGTCACACCTGCCAATCATTCTAGACAACACCGAACCTAAATCTACGCTACTTCTATTAGTACTTATTTCCTGGGACTCACACGACCTTTCCCGCCAGCCCGGTCCCACGGCTGCGGGTCTACCTAGTTTGGGGTCTGGGGGTTCTGTGTCTGGAAGTTAGGGTTAGGTGGAGGGGCGTTAGAGGGACAGTCCCTCTGAAAGTGCCAGGGTTTCCTATACCCTAAGCATACTACATTAGGGCAGTCCCGCTGGATGTGTCCAGCCTCCTTACAGTTGTGGCAAATGGGACGACCTTGATCGTTCCGTTCATAGTAGCCCCGTTGGTAACTGCCTGTTTGGGGTCGGCGGGGTGTTCGTCCGCTGTCACCACGAACATTACCGCCTGAGATTGACGCGTAATTCCCCCCTAACTGCATGCCCTGCAGCTCCCGGCGTAGAGCTTCAAATGTCCTACCAGTCTCATCCCTCAACTTAGCGATTTCTGAGGCGATTGCCGACTGCTCTTGGAGAACTACATTTTGCTGCGCACCCGCCCCCTGAGGGTTCCACTCCCCGCTCAAGTGGAGGGCCTCTTCCCTTATGTCCTGGAACATGCGGGAATCGGCCGGGACGGCGGCCCTCAGATACTGGCGGAGCTGCCGCTCCAGGTCCCTGTCCCGCAGTCCATCTAGGAACCTATCCCTAAGCAGGGCGTCTCCCCCTTCTAACACTGAGCCCCTCCGTCTCTCCGCCCGTTTCATAATTTCCTGAAGGCTCAGGGCGTACATGTTGATGGACTCATCCCTGCTGATGCCTGTGTAGAATCTGCCCATTATGACGGACACGGGAGCCGTGTCCCCAAACGCTGACTGCAGAGCGGCTTTAACCTTCTTTACATTTTTCCTATCGTCTCCCGTCATCACGGCCACTACACGTTTCGCCTGACCCTCCAAGTTTCTGTATAACATACCGGCCTTCTGGGTGTCTGGCGTGCTGTACAGGGTGAATGCGCTCTCCATCTCTTCCACCCACTCCTCCACAGCTTGCCCTGACGACACCCCGAGAACTTTTCGCTCAAAAGGAACATACACTACGCTAGTAGCGGCCTGCGCACCTTCTTCTTCTGAGTCCGACATTCTTCTACGTTCAAGACCTTACTATGTGTCGACCACCTAACCTTCCCTCACTCTGTCCTTGCCAACTTTCCGCGTCAAGACAACAAACCCGACTAAACTGACAACAACTTTCCGCATCAAACTATACATCAACACAGTAACGGACATCTAACTTGTCTAACAGCGGTCAAGCTAAAGGCGGCATATGCAAGTGTCTCTACTCCCTCTTCACCCACAACAGGTCCACATACCTTTGCTGTCGGGCGCTCGTCGTCGGGCGCATCAATCGTGCTGGTACCAGTCCTCGGCCCTCCTCCTAGCTCCTGGTCACGATCCCCTCCGTGTTTCTCTCCAGATGGTTGTAGCGGGATCCCATCCTCGTCGCCAAAATGTAAGGGTGGTGGTAATACCCTGGGTTCTTTAGAGATCCCGCATAGAGAGGGAAGGAATCACACAGGACACAGAATGTATTCGGTACACACACAGGGCCGTCTGTCAGCTCTTAGGTCCAGAACCCGAATGCCTGAGAACTCCACAACTGTTCACTTTATTTCTTGTCTTATCTAAACTTGTCGCGACGCCGGAATTCACCCCTAGTGGGAACCTCATTAAAACGTCATTACGGCCGTCACTTCTAAAACCAAACTCCGTATGATTAATTACACTTAGCCCTCAGAAGATAGCGATAGTCCTGCTATTAATTAGTGAATTTGGCCCCCCTAACACTGGTGCTGAACACCATCCACGCACCCACACTTATCCCTGGTGCTGAACACCATCCACACACACACATCTGTCCCTAGTGCTGAATGCCATCCGCACACCCACACTTATCCCTGGTGCTGAACACCATCCACACACCCACACTTATCCCTGGTGCTGAACACCATCCACACACCCACACTTATCCCTGGTGCTGAACACCATCCACACACACACACACCTGTCCCTAGTGCTGAATGCCATCCACACACCCACACTTATCCCTGGTGCTGAACACCATCCACACCCATACACCTGTCCGTAGTGCTGAATGCCATCCACACACCCACACTTATCCCTGGTGCTGAACACCATCCACACCCACACACCTGTCCGTAGTGCTGAATGCCATCCACACACCCACACTTATCCCTGGTGCTGAACACCATCCACACCCACACACCTGTCCGTAGTGCTGAATGCCATCCACACACCCACACTTATCCCTGGTGCTGAACACCATCCACACCCATACACCTGTCCGTAGTGCTGAATGCCATCCACACACCCACACTTATCCCTGGTGCTGAACACCATCCACACCCACACACCTGTCCGTAGTGCTGAATGCCATCCACACACCCACACTTATCCCTGGTGCTGAACACCATCCACACCCATACACCTGTCCGTAGTGCTGAATACCATCCACACACCCACACTTATCCCTGGTGCTGAACACCATCCATACACCCACACTTATCCCTGGTGTTGAACACCATCCACACACCCACACTTATCCCTGGTGCTGAACACCATCCACACCCATACACCTGTCCGTAGTGCTGAATACCATCCACACACCCACACTTATCCCTGGTGCTGAACACCATCCACACCCATACACCTGTCCGTAGTGCTGAATACCATCCACACACCCACACTTATCGCTGGTGCTGAACACCATCCACACCCACACACCTGTCCTTAGTGCTGAACACCATCCATGCACCCACACTTATCCCTGGTGCTGAACACCATCCACACCCACACACCTGTCCTTAGTGCTGAACACCATCCATACACCCACACTTATCCCTGGTGCTGAACACCATCCATGCACCCACACTTATCCCTGGTGTTGAACACCATCCACACATCTCCCCCTGATGCTAATCTGGTATTGTACCACTTAATCAAAGTACTACTGTGAAAACTCAAGATGTGATGTTTAGTTTGTTGATTATTTTTCAAAGCTAGGATCTTATAAAAGTGTCTTAAAGATTGAATTGAAAAGTTTCAGGATCAGTCTACTGTTTGAGTTGATAGGTTGATAGTAACTGCTGTAACTGGACTCTCTTTTTGTATTCATTTAGGAAACTGAAAGTTCCCTGAAATGTCCCATTACCAATGGAAATGTTGGAGGTCCAGATGAGAAGAAAGACCAGTAGGAAAGAAGACTGAAGTAGGACTGACCAGTTATGAAGAGAACTGAAGGCACTCTTGATATGCCATCAACCTGAAGTACTCTCCAAGATAACAAATTAAACAACATACCCATATTTGATGAAAGGTTTCAAGGGTTTATTGCTAAAAAAAGTACATAGCAGCCAACTGGCTGAATTGCCTACTTGTTGTACAGGTACTTAAAAACTAGCTCTTTACTGGGTATACAAATAATAACTTTCCATTGGTAAAAACTTACCTTCGCTACACATATTATGACGATGAAAGACAATTATGCACACTTAAGACAACTGGTCAGACCAGCATAGGTTTACAGTATAATGTGTAAAGGCACGACTTCGTCGCAACAGTGAAAATGTACAGAATGTAAAGAATGGGAAAACTGAACTGTTCTGTATAGTTTTTACGTAAGTTTAGATATCACTGTTCATTTAAAAGACCCAGTCATGTGAAAAACACTGTGTTTTGAGGCTATCTTTCCAATATGCAGACCCAGACAACTTGACAGTATAAAAATAAGGTCGAAAAAGGGGAGGGCGGCGCCTGGGGCCTGTACATGACTATGCTGACTTTGAAAGCAAGAAAAGGCTGAATGTTAGTTTTTTCAATCATGCTACAACTTTTGACGAAAGCAGTAACATTTTGTCATTGTGACGTCCTTTTCAATTTCCTTCTAGTTACTTTATGGAATCAGTAGTAGTAGTAATAGTAGTAGTGGTGTCCATTATTTGATTATACTGCTGCTGAGGTCCCTGACACATGGGTGGGCAGTAGTTGGCTAGTGTTCACTTCCAACGCTGGTTAGGCCGCACACACCAATTAAAAGTAATCTGCTCTTTTGCCCCAGATTGACCTTGTTGTGTTCTGATGTCCGTGTTGCCATACCTCGCACATCTGCTTATTGTCAAAGTCTCAGTGTTCACTTTTCTTTACAATTGGCTTGATTGTACCTTAGAGTTTTCTCTTTCTTACAATAACAGTCATTCTCGTCTCTAGAATATAGGTGATGGGTTTAATTCCACATGAAAATGCCCAATTTTGCGCATCGATTTTGATGGGAAAAATTATTTTTCTCTCTATGATTCACTAGACTTGCAGTGGATGAAGAAACTGAAGCTCAGCTGGTATTATAGAGGGATATCCTTCATTCCTATATACAGTTCGTTTGGCTCAGATGTATTTCCTGGAAATTGTATTTGACAACTAGACATTATGACCAGCAAATAATCCTGCTTTAGATACTTAACAGCTTTCAGCAGCTCTAAGTATTTGCTAGTTTATCATGAAAAACTAAAACAAAAAGTGAGTAAAATATGCTCACTAATGGTGTGCAAGTGTATGCATGTGTCAGATGTCATGTCTGGAACGATATGATTTTTTAGGTTCGCACTTTGTCTCAAAATTAGCTTTACTCGCCTTGCTGTCTGTTGACTGATCCTTTAGGTGTTTCTAGATATGATTCACAGCTAACATCTTTAAAAAACAGCAACCACGACTCGTTTAATCTGCTGTTTTGTATTTTCTTAGACCAGTAACATTAATATGTACAGTAGAAGCCACTTAATTGCACCTCGGATTAACGCACATTCCATTTAAATGCACTGAATCCCAAAATCCCAAACCGGTTCCCATTCACTGCATTATTAGTGACTCCGCATATCTGCACGGCGCATTGTCACCAATGCCGGATAACTGCACCAATTTTTTTCAAAAATCCCCGACAAGTTAATTAAAAAGGTACGCTAAAATCAGCAAACGCTGTACAAATGAGCCGATAAGTGCCTATGTAGAGCCTATGTACCGCCAATACGTCTAAAGTTGTTTTCACTAACAAAAGAAGGTGGTCTCCATTGACAATCATGTTGATAGCGATCGTATGGGAGGTCCTGGGCGGGTCACAGGGCGTGTCTTCAGCATAAAGAGACGAACGCCTGCCAAAGGCGGCATTGTGCTTTGGCAGACAGCATGCTGTACTCAACAACAATTGGTCTCTTCCTGTACACTGTCTTATTACTGTGAATGCATTTAAGTTCGCTGGGATTTGATTTCGCGTTAATGATGACATGGGGTGTTGTCGGCGCTATATTTACATACTGCTACAATAATAAAAGACCGGCGTCTTTACGTACATCTAGTCACAGTTCTCAGATCTAGTCGGAAACCGCACAGCGACTCGGCAAGGGCTACAGACGCGTGGACGGACATAGCAGTCGCTTTTGACGGTGCGGTGCTGACTTGATCATCTGTCACATTCTTTTATGGCAGAGCTGAATCCGCGTCCTAGAAACTTCCTACATTGACCTGAAGGATGTATACGCTGGTTCGGATCTGCTATAACGAGAATGATCTGTCACTGATCTAAGTCATCTAACCATATCTACTCACTGGATACGTAGTACAGTACATTGTACAGTAATTCACCACCATGGTGTACACAGTCAAATCTGTCCAAACATGAGAGGGGCCTCTCTGGTGCTTACTGATTTCACTCACTGTGTCCTGAGATGTCTTTCCTGAGAATTTGAAATTTACTGTTTTTAAATACATAAACGTGGGCCTAACAAGAGGTGAAATCTACGGTGTTACCGCACTATACCTGTATAACAAAAGCTTTCTTACATCTACATCTTAACTGTGTACATCTCTGTCCAAGCTACCTGCATATTAAATAACACGGAAATCTGTCGTTCCTTTGTTCAGTTATTCTCCTTGGAAGATTTTGACAAAAACGGCAATGCAGTTCCATTGCCACGCCTACCCACATACCAAATATCTTTACAATCCATCCAGACGTTCTTGAGTTATGCTGACTACAAGCATCCGGACACACAAACATGCACGCCAACACGCACACAGACACGCTCAAAACAATATCTCCATGACAAAATCTCAATTTTTCATGGAGATAATGATCAGGTGGACTCAGATGCAGAGACATTCCTCTAATATCGACAATGTGAACTAGCTTATCGTGTGTGAGTGATTTGTGTGCATGATTTGTATGTGTCTGTGTGTATATCATGTGTTTGCATGTGTGATTTGTGTGTGTGTGGTTTGTGTATTTGAGTGTATATGAGTGTGTGTGTCCATGATTTGTTTATGTGTGTGTGTGGGTGACAGTATGTGATTTGTGTCAGTGTGTGAGTGTATGTGATTTGTGTGTATTTTTCATTTGTATGTGATTCGTATGTGATGTCGGTCTATGTAATTTGTGTGTATAACGGGGAGGGCCCTAATATAAGACGCTTCCTCATGCACTTCAACTCACAGCGCTCCATCGCTAGTTGCCAGAAAGTGGTCAGGTTTTGATAAATGACATTTTGACACACCAATCTGAACATATTTGAGTAAGGAATTTATTCATACGGTTCATGAACTCCTCACACTCTGCTTTACAACCAGTAAATGCTGCTAGAGGTTTTCGTGAAAGCACCTTCCGATTTTATGCTACACTATATATATATACGTGTACTCTAACAAGATGATTTTGTACTTTTGCTCTCTTCAGAAGTTGGTGGTGAATCTAAGTAAACAGAAATAAGAATTGGATTCCATGATATTCTACCTTTGTTTAAACATCAAAGTTGTGATGGGGACAGTTTTCACCTCACGTGAGGAGGGCTGTATCGAGCGCAATCCAGGTCATATTTTGACAGGAAATGGGCTATGCATGCACTGAATGGGGTGGCCCGACTAACAAAATCATCATGGAAAAGCAACACTGTCAACGTGAACAAAAATTGTATTAGTCTACTTAGGCCATGTTGATTTGATTATATGGATGACCCCAAAACTGATGGGAGCGTACGAATAAAAACAGTTTGGCCGCCCCAAAAAGTTCCCTTAACTATGAAATCTAGGAGGTCTGTGAACAAACCTTAACACACAGAGTATGGCATACTGATTCATTTTTGTTCATCGCATTCTTCTTCATGGACTTTGCAATAGACTTTGGCATTCTACGACATTAGTATTCTGTTTCCCGGAATTTTTGTTTGCAATTTACAGCATACAATTTATCATTTTGCAGCCGCTTTGTTCGTTTTACAGTATCGCTGAAACCTTTTTTTCTTCTTGGAAACGGACAAAATTGATGCCCGCGCGGATGTCATTCTTATTATTATTATGCAAATATATTATGTTTATGTATATGTTTATGATCTGTTAAAAGTTCATATAGAAAGGGTAATAAAAAATTAGAAAGTTGTTCAGTCGACCGCATTTGGTGCAAACTTGATAACTATTTTTTTCAGACTTGAAAACGACTCATTTCTTTGTAACAGATACTTCCCTCCCGAATCATCAGATTCTGTACAAGTGGACCCGTTTGAAACATTATCTATTGACAGCTGTAAGTTTTCTAATTTAGATGACATAGTCATTCTAGGAGATTTCAATGCTGGAACAGGATCGATCATAGAAACATTGTTTAGCGTCTAGGCCCCAGTTGACCCCATAACAAAAAAAGTTTCGGACATAAAGAAAAGAAATGATAGAGATTTTAGAGTGAATAATTATGGTAAACATCTAATAGACTTGTGGTCATCGGCTGACCTGACCATTTTGAATGGTAGATTTGCAGGTGATCTGAAATGTAGTTTTACATGTTATCACCATAATGGTTCGAGTTTTACATGTTATCATCATAATGGTTCGAGTTTTACATGTTATCATCATAATGGTTCGAGTTTTACATGTTATCACCATAATGGTTCGAGTTTTACATGTTATCACCATAATGGTTCGACTGTTGTAGAAATCCGAAAGAATTCTGGTCATTGTTTAATGTTCTTGATAAGGAAGTAAACGGTAAAAACATAGCCGTGGTATAGATCTTAATATTAAGAGTAAAGAATGGGCAAAACACTTCCAAGGATTACATAATCTAGTGAAAAATAAGAAAATTTGACATTGCTTTCAACAAAACGGTCAATGATCATCTTAAACATCTAGATAACAACACATCAAATTTCTTAGATTATCCTTTCAGGCACAGGAAATTCTGAATGGATTGAAATCACTGAAATCTGCTAAAGCGTGTGGCATTGACTCTATTTCAAAAAAGAGTTCCACGACCTCATATCTCCATGAACAATCCTATGCATGCAAATGACTTACACATTTGCATAATATATGCTTGGTCATAAACACCTTTATTTAACTAATATATGCTTGGTCATAAACACCTTTATCTAACTTACACATGTTGCAATATTGACAGTCCTATAATTTTCCAATTAGATGAATTATGGTGCTTTGCATTAATTATGCAAATTAGGAATTCATTTGCATAATTGGTATCTGTTGATGCTCCACTTACCATAAACTACATGTTACATGTATTTGAGTCTGATAATGGAAACACTGCAAATATAGATTTTCCTCATTAGCTATGCAAATTAAGTTACAATCAGCATAATTTTCACTTCATTATGTACATCTCTGTCTAAGCTACCTGTATACTAAATATCATGGAAATCCATCGTTCCTTTGCTGAGTTAGATTTTCAAGATAACGCCCCTGCAGTTCCAGAGCAAGCTGCTAGGGGGCCCAAACCCACACCACGTCTTTATTACACCACAAGCTATCTGCCACCAAAAAATCAAGACCAGTATGTAAAATCATTCTTTATTTGAAAAGAAAGTAGGTCACAAAGCCCAGGTCACGATGGTCATCACGATGTGGTGACCAAATGTGCAGGGACGGACAAATTACAAATACAATTCACAGTTAAAATCCGAATACATATTCACTTATTTACAAAGGTTATAAATTGATATTGCACTTAGGGCAGGACTACGGCTGCTTCTACATTAAAGTGTACATGTCTGTTTCCCAGTGCGGCTCGTGTCGCGCATTCCATATGGCATATGACGATAGAATGGCTATGCGGCTAATGTCTCTGAAAAGGTTCTTAGGCACTTTTGCCTGCACTACTTTAAACATTGTCCGCAGTCTGTTTTTGTTGTCTGGTGTGATGAGTCCCCTTGATCCAACCTCGAAGCAGGTAAGTGTGGCTGTGGTGCCTGCAGCTCTCAAGTCTGTCGCTAGGGCTGAATATTTGTTTACCTTTCGTTCATGGCTTGCGTTAATGTTTTGTTCAAAGGCCACAGTTAGTTCATGTATGTGGATTGTCCTTTGTTCTGGGAGATAGGTGACTAAGTCTGGTTTCTGAGTTGTAGGAAGTATGTGCGCCGGCACAGTTCCTCCGTTGGTAGTGTGTCCTTGGATGTCTGCGTAGACTGTAACGTTGGTCTGTGTGGGATCAATAGCCTCCTGGATGCTGTCCATTATGTACTTTAATATGGCGTTGTGTCGGAAGGTATATCGTCCTTGCTGGAGAGAAACACTGCAGTGGTTCAGGACGTGGTGAAGCGTTTCTCGGTTACCACACAGTTTGCATCGGTCACTGTTACGTTTTCCCCAGGTGATCAGGTTACAGAATGTGGGCAGGGCGTCGATCGAGGCACGTACCGCAAAGCTGAGAACACTTTTTGGTAGGTTGTATATGATCGACCGCCACGTGAGGTCACATTTCTCTTCTTCCAAAAGTTGAAGCATGCGCCCTTGCTGTAGTAGGGTTTTCTGGTGATCGCTCCAGACGTTATGACGCATATCTGTCACCTGTTGTTTGATGTGTTTACGCACAGAAGACCATTCTGAGTCTTTTGCTGCATGTGTGGCCTGTTGGTGGATAGTGTGGGACGTTTTAATACCACACTTCTGCATCTTCCTTGTCCATTGCGATTCACGGTCTAGCTTAGCTTGTACAGCATGTTTTACTCTCTCGTCGCCTTTGAGGGTGGACCTACTGTAGGCCAGGGTGTGGGCCTCTAGATACAGGTCTGAGATGGTTCTATAGTTGAGACCCCTTGTGTTGTACAGGATAGCGTTTGTGGCACCAGGTTGCATTTTAAGCCATGTCTTGATCGCCTTTGTGTGGATGGCATCAAGTTTTTGTAACTGGGTGTCTGTTAGGTCATGTAACATCAGCATGTACCTCCACGATGGGAAAGCGTACTCCATGCATACTCTCAGTTTGTATTCATTTCTTATGGCTGATTTGTTTATATTTTCAATAGTTGCTTCTATTGTCTTGGCAAGAATGTCGTATGTCTCTCTTGTCTTGCTCAGGAAGGTTATGTAGCCACCTAGGAACTTCTCCGGTGCATCTTTAGTTGTTTTAACAGGATCGCCATCGATCATGAAGCTAATGTCCGATGGCTTGCCGCTCACAATGGACATGGACTTGCACTTTCGCGGTTTCAGGGATAAGTTCATCGATTTTGTGTTGGTTGATATTTCATTAATGAGTTTCTGGTGCAGTCTCTTGTGGGTGGATATGAGGCAAAAGTCGTCTGCGAATGGCAGTGTGACATAGTGCTTGCCGTTTAGATTGTAGCCATATTGTTGTTCCACCCCCTTGAGGTGTTGAAGGATGGGCTGGAACACCGTTAGAAAGATTATAGGTGAAAGGTTGTCTCCTTGGAATACCCCTCTTCCAAACGGGAAGGGGTCGGTTTCCCAGCCTGGACCTTTCACTTTCCCTTTCAGGTGAGAGTACAAGTTCTTAATGTACGAAATAATGATGGGTGGGAATCCGTTCCTCTCCATTTGATAGTAGATGAGTTCGTGTTCCACAGAACCGAAGGCATCCGCGAGGTCAAACCACGTGATGTGCACTGTGCGACGGTTCTTCCTGGCATGTGCTATGATTTCCCTCATAACTTGTATGTGTTCCACACAGCCATCGATTCCTGTTAGGAATGCCTTCTGTGTTTCTGGGTCTATCAGGCCATTACGGGTCATGTACTTTGCCCACCTTTCCGAGAGTATTTGGTGGTAAATCTTCGAGACACAAGAAGTAAGACATATCATTCTGAAATTTCCCCCGACTTCCGGACTTCCATCTTTGTGTATGAGTGATACGTTACAAGATGACCACGATGCTGGTGGGTCCCCCGATGACAGTAGTTTGGTAAACAGTGTGCTGAGGAACAGGTGACATGCTGGCAGGTGTTTCAGGTGACCGTACATTATACCATCTGGGCCCGGTGCAGACGTAGAGCAACGTTTGGATAAGACTTCCCTAATGTCTTTCGGCCTGATAGGTGACATGTCGAATGCGTTCCCGGGGGTTTGGTCCTCCGCTGGCAAATGAGGAAACCAAAACAGTTTGTTGAAGTCAACGCGGGTTGGGTTTGAGTACTTGTTATTGTAGTACTGATTTGCATAATCAACAGAGAATGCCGGTTTAATCGGGGGGATATCGAGTTGTCCTTTAGCGCACTTGGCTGCAAATTTCCAAAAGTTTTTGTGGTATTCCTTTTCTTGATGTGCTGCCGATTTTGCAGTTTCCTTTCGTTTTTGTTGTCGCTTCATAAAGGAGTACGTTTTGATTGCGTCACGGAATGCCTTGCGATCCTCAGGTGTTGCGTTGTCTCTGAATGCCTTCTTACGTAGCTTGTTTTTCAGGCGTTTTACTTGCTCAAGAGACTTTGGTTCATGACTAATGTACCCTTCTGAGTGGTGTTCTTCTCTGTTCTGGCCGAACTCTGGTTTGCTGGACGTAAAGTCACTCATGATGTCGCTGAATCCCTCCCCGGCTTGTTTTGGGGACATTTCATTTGTGGCGAGTTCGTGGTGGAGTGGACCAAGTAAGGCTTTCACATCATTATTATAACCAGTCCAGGTATCAGTAGGCAGTAGTGGCAGTTTAAAAGACAAGAAGGCGTTTGTACCTGTTGTAACGACACTTGTTAGCAGGAGCAGCAGTGTCCAGGTGTTGAGAGCCCCCCATATTGGACTTGGGGAGGGTAGTGTTGTCGATCTTCCAACCGCCGGATTTTGCACTTTTCCGTCCAGGAATTCACTCAAAATGTGCTGTTCCGTGCATGTCCAGGTCAAGAGATAGAAAAATGGAATTTCTGCTGCAGTACCAAGGTCACATACCAGGGGGCCCAAAATCGACCTTGAATTTCGGCTTCACAACACCTGCCCACATACCAAATATCATCGTAATCCATCAAGAGGTTCTTGAGTTATGCTGACTGGAGTGGTGCGGAAACACAAACAAACAGACAGACAGACACACAGACACACCCAAAACTATATCTCCATCTTTCACATGGAGATAACAAGATGTTAAAGCAGAGGGCAGAACAGTTATGCAAACCATTGGTACTTCTGTGTAACACCTTTCTTTTCAAGTTGATTCAAACACACGTTTCTATCTAACTGGAACACAAGTCGTCTTACACCAATGTTTAAAGCAGGTGACAAATGATGATGATGATGAATGGTTTATCATCACAAGTAAGAGGAATGTACAACAGTGGCAGCCAACAGGCTGAATTGTTGTTGTAACATCTAACCATTCAGTTTGTGCATCGACCTTGTCTGACGTCCACTAACGTCACCTCTAGTGGGGGGCAATAAGTGTTGGTACTGTTCAGATTGACTGAGAGTGTTCGCAAAGTTCGTGACTAGGTGAAGACGACGCGACTGTAGAGGGGGTAGGCCCAAGTGAACACAGGCATCAGTGAAAGACGTGTGGTCCGCGCCCATTATGATCCGTACTGCACGGCGTTGGACCTTCTCGATTCTGTTGCTCAGTGTGGTGGTCAATCCTGAGTGCCAGACAGGAGCGGCATACTCAAGAACTGAGCGAACATTTAAAGCTCATTCCTGTATTACGCCGAGTGGGTACCCTAAAAGAGTCCGTGGTCCAAAAATTAACGGCGGCATGAACGTGTGTTTGTCCTCATCAGGTACTTTTTCCTTAGCAAAAAAGCAGTTGTCCTCAAAAGCACGTAAAGCTCTTTTCAGCCTCAAACCTCTCTGTCGCTCACCTTTGTCCCCATATTTGATGTATGCGTTAAATCTATCATGTTATATGGCAGTGAAGTTTGGGGCAGGGACCATTTGAATGACAGCTGTCCGATTGAAACTATACAGAGCCGTTTCTGCAAAAATATTCTTGGAGTGCACAGAAATTCCAGTAACATAGCAAGTAAAGCAGAGCTTGGAGTATTCCCGGTAGATTTAGATGTCAGTCCGCATAGTTAAGTATTGGTTGCACCTCAGACAACTCAATCCTTTGACACATCCTTTAAATGCTAAAATACGTACCGTATAGTCATTAAAATACATAGATAAGAGTGCTTGTAATCTATACGGAGGTATTCGACATTGAGACTTAAAGAGATTTGTTGTGGAGCAGCGTCGCTTGGTACAAAAATACTGTGTGTCTGTGTGTGTGTGTCTGTGTGTGTGTGTGTGTGTGTGTGTGTGTGTGTGTGTGTGTGTGTGTGTGTGTGTGTGTGTGTGTGTGTGAGTGTGTGTGTGTGTGTGTGTGTGTGTGTGTGTGTGTGTGTGTGTCTGTGTGTGTGTGTGTGTGTGTGTGTGTGTGTGTGTGTCTGTGTGTCTGTGTGTCTGTGTGTCTGTGGATATTCCTGGAGGAGTGAGGGAGTGATCGTCAGGGACGTCCTCCTGTGGGCACCAAAACATGGACATGCAAGTGTAGGCAGACCTCACACGACCTACATGCAGCAGCTCTGTGAGGATGCAGGATGCACACCAGAAGAACTGCCAAGAGCATACGAAAGCCCAGTGGTACAATCGGTGTGTGAGTAGCGAACAGGCAGCTTGAGCGTCGCGACACTGGCAGGCAGCGCGAGCGTCGCGACAACAGGCAGCGCGAGCGTCGCGACAACAGAGCAGCGCGAGCGTCGCGACAACAGAGCAGCGCGAGCATCACGACAACAGAGCAGCGCGACGACGAGCCGTGAGACAGAGTTCACACGATTGACTATGCAGTTCGGAAAACGTAACTTTAGATTATGCAGTTCGGAAAACAGTTTGATAAATCAACTATAAACATAATCACATAATTGTCTTTTACATTAAACTTGACATACTTTATAAAATATCGAACTTTAGATACCTAATACTCCAATGAGAACTCTTCCTATGAGTTCCTAGTTCAGTTCAGAAGAGAATCGACAGCTATATATGACATTATAGATAGGTTTAGCTTGGATGCCAGCCCCCAAACTCTGAAAGCTCTGAACTATCTACTCAACAGTGACACTGTGGATATTTTGGAGTTTGGGGGTCTGGCGTCCAGGATAACAACTTAGGCTTGGCTACCGTTCTATCCATTCACACCCGGTTTTGCAGTACAGTGGACGGTCCCGCGTACAGGTCAGAGGTTGTGTCAATTAGTCCATGGGCCAGATGAGTTGTCAGTACCACCTGAGGTGGCAAATTTTCCTTATGATTTTCAAAAAGTAGGGTATCTGAGGGATATATTTTGATATGATAGCCGTCGCAGGGTGGTAGCTTTGACCCGGCTATCTGACCTTGAACTTTGACCCCTACACGAACCACGCCCTTTGATACAATTATACAAAGTGGAGTGGCAATCAATAAAACATTAATATTTTCAAATGAAACTTGGTGGGCTGATACAGAATAAACCAGGAAGTACAGAAATGTAAGTTTTATTTCAATATTTTAATCCTATGAAGAGTCATGAGTCTTTTAAGTCTGATTTTGGGGGTAATTTTGTGTAAAAAATGTATTGTTTACTTTCCAAAATCAGGCATTTATTCGGGCTACCTATGGGGTCTTGTGTAATACATTTCGGTGATTGACCATATCATTATCTGCATTTTGGGCTTTGAATAAAAAAAATGGGATAGAACAAAGAACAAGAACAAGAAGAGCATTTTTGGATTTCAATTTGCCGGCTTGCAGCCAGGTGGACTTTTTTAACCGCCGCTGTGACCAAAGACAGTCCACTTGGCTGCAAGCTGGCAAATTGAAATCCAAAAATGCTCTTGTTGTTGTTGTTCCTTGTTCTATCCTACAAACTCTGCCTGACCGCAGACACGAACTCTGCCTGAACTTTGCTAACAAAGTGAGTCACTCGCCGCGTTTCTGTTCCTGGCTACCTCCGACTCGGGGAGAACAGCACGGCAGGCTGCTGAGGAACTCACTCCAGTACTCTCAAGCCAGGCCAGGGGTACTAAACGATACACCACGAGTGCCAAACCTGCACTGGCGCAACTTCTTGGCGGACAAAAACTCTGATCTGTTATTCCGGCTGGACATTAACCTTGCTTTTAGTAGTAGTAATGTCGAACTGAAATCTAGCTTTTAATTGTATTAGTCAACGATTATTTGGACGTATGAACTGTTAACGTTTGGTGTACATAGTATTCTGATCGTGTCGACTTTACTGTATGCATGTACGCGAATGTAAGCTGCGGCGCAATTCAGTCTCTATACTGCAATGCCGTTTTCTCTTTTTTTATCAATAAACCGTCTACTACTATCCCAAACTCCAAAATATCCACAGTGTCACTGTTGAGTAGATGGTTCAGAGCTTTCAGAGTTTGGGGGCTGGCATCCAAGCTAAACCTATCTATAATGTCATATATAGCTGTCGATTCTCTTCTTATTGGAGTATTAGGTATCTAAAGTTCAATATAAAGTATGTTAAGTTTAATGTAAAAGACAATTATGTGATTATGTTTATAGTTGATTTATAAAACTGTTTTCCGAACTACATAATCAATCGTGTGAACTCTGTCCCACGGCTCGTCGTCGCGCTGCTCTGTTGTCGCGACGCTCGCGCTGCCTGTTGTCGCGACGCCGCGCTGCCTGTTGTCGCGACGCTCGCGCCGCCTGCCAGTGTTGCGACGCTCGCGCTGCCTGTTGTCGCGACGCTCGCGCTGCCTGCCAGTGTCGCGACGCTCGCGCTGCCTGTTCGCTACTCACACACCGATTGTACCATTGGGCTTTCGTAAGAGCAAGGGAGGACTGGAGGAGGAGGGTGTTGTCCATCCGTGACACTCTCATGACAAGATGATGATGTGTGTCTGTGTGTGTGTGTATGTCTGTGTGTCTTTTTGTCTGTGTGTGTGTGCGTGTATGTGTGTGTGTGCGCGCTTGTGCGCGCGTGTGCGTGCGTGTGAACGTGTGTGTCTGTGTGTGTGCATGCGTGCGTGCGTGTATGTGTGTGTGTGTATGCGTGCGTGCGTGTGTGTGTGTGTGCCTGTGTGTGTATGTGTGTGTGTGTGTATGCGTGCGTGTGTGTGTGTGTGCCTGTGTGTGTGTGTGTGTGCGTGCGCGCGCGCGTTCGTGTGTGTGTGTTTGGACAGTGCGCGAGTAGGGTCTGTTCACTCTGTTGTCTGAAGTGTTCTACTAGTATGTGTAGACTGGTTTATTTTCCACACAAGGCGGATAAAACTGTTGGTGACCCGAATGGCTAAATTGTACAGCGTTGCACTATTTACATCAACATCGTCATACATTGTTATAAAGAATCACACTTAGTCATACAGAATTCTAAAAAGCATTAATAAAAATATACGAATTAATATAACCAACATTTTTCCATTGAAGAACAGACGAAAATAGACAATTTTTACAGAAAAGCTCAAAACAAAACAAGAGTTCCACGACCTCATATCTCCATGAACAATTCTATTCATGCAAATGACTTACACATTTGCATAATATATGCTTGGTCATAAACACCTTTATCTAACTTACATGTTGCAATATTGACAGTCCTATAATTTTCCAATTAGATGAATTATCGTGTTTTGCATTAATCATGCAAATTAGGAACTTTATTTGCATAATTGGTATCTGTTGATGCTCCACTTTCCATAAACTACATATGTTACATGTATTTGAGTCTGATAATGGAAAACACTGTAAATATGGATTTTCCTCATTAGCTATGCAAATTAAGTCACAATTAGCATAATTTGCACTTCATTATGTTTATCTCTGTCTAAGCTACCTGTTTACTAAGTATCATATTGACAGTCCTATAATTTTCCAATTAGATGAGATATGGTGTTTTGCATTGATTATGCAAATTAGGAATTTATTTGCATAATTGGTATCTGTTGATGACCCACTTTCCATAAACTACATACGCTACATGTATTTGAGTCTGATAATGGAAAACAGTGCAAATATAGATTTTCCTCATTAGCTATGCAAATTAAGTCCCAATTCATAGTGTATATCTCTATCTAAGCTACCTGCATACTAAATATCATGGAAATCCGTTGTCCCTTTGTGCAGTTATTCTCCTTAGAAGATTTTCACAAAAACGCCCTTGCAGTTTCAGAGGAAGCTGCTAGGGGTCCAAACCTACACCACTTCTTCATTACATCACAAGCTATCTGCTGCAGTACCGAGGTTACATACCAGGGGGCCCAAAATCGACCTTAAATTTCGGCTTCACAACACCCGCCCACATCCCAAATATCATTGTAATCCATCAAGAGGTTCTTGAGTTATGCTGACGGGAGTGGTGCGGAAACACAAACATTAACACATACACACATACATACACACATACACACACACAGACAGACACACCCAAAACAATATCTCCATTTTTCATGGAGATAAGTCGAATTCAAATTAGGGCACAGTTCAGTCTAATAAGTTACAAAGCATTTAAAATGTTCAGCATGGATGGGACAGGGCTAGTTAAGTACCGCTTAGTCCCAGTTGGCAGTTTATATTGTCGGGTGTGCCTAAGTTGCATGTTGTATGGCTGGTTGAGAGCTGGGGAAAGCCAGGGTGCATATCTTCCTGACTTGGCTATCGCACGAGCAAAGTCCTGGCACACACACTGTGTAGTCCTGCAGTTAGAATTGCATCCGATAGGGAACACTGCAGCAGTGGAGATTACACTGACTACTAACATTTGTTCAAACAGGCAATGTCGTATACATGCCGTGTCTGCTGACCTATTCATTTATCTATTTATTGATATTTACCACATTTCTGGACGGATTGACATAACAGGTGACTATCACCTTTTGAAGATGTCAACCCGTACCAGACTGTGAGGTTTGAACCACTCACAACGGGAAGGATCCCTACTCTCTTCGATAAGTGTGGTAGGATTTTACTTGCTCGAAGTGTATACAGATACAGATACATGTACGTTCGCAGCTATACCTCACGATCCCTTTGCTGCATTTGTATTTTATTTGGAATGTCGTCTGCCAGTCTGCGTGAGATGATTCAAGTTGTTCACCGAAGCAGTTTTATAGGTCATATGATATTTAAAAAACACCCCTTTCTTCATAGAATTGTGGAACAGGTCATTAATGCCGTTGGCTGTTGGCCTGCGTTCATTTGGTTTCTCCAAGCAGATGTTGGGTTATGTGTCGTCCTTTGTGTAGCTGTTTGAAACCACCTTGTGTCTGATGCCTGGCCGGTTCCACTTAGGTTCCAAACATGTTAGGCTCCGGCTCCCTACACTGCCTGTAGCTGCCTGCATCTGAGATAGAGAGGAATGTCGATAGATATTACTTATGCAAGTGACGACCTTATTGGCATACTTGATAAGAAAATACTTTAATTCCGTAATGGTGAATGATGGGAATTTCATTCTTGCAGCATTTGGAAGTCATGTTAAGTTATTTATTAACTTTGTTAGTTATTAATCATGCAAATTAGGGCCTCATTTACATAATTCATTAGAAGATGCTACAATAGGCGTATTTGTAAAGATGACACTCTCATACTAAACAACTTGTTTCTGTCTGGGTCTCGGCACCTATGAATCAAGATCCTTTTGATGGATTTGTCTGAACTTTGACATGTCTGTAGTTAAAGAGGGTATCAAACACCTTTGCCACGCCGCAAACACCATATTACTTCACGGAGGATTGTGTCCTAGACTCCTGCGGACTCTTGTTTTTGGTTCGCGTGTGTGTATTGAGAATGGTAATCATGTGGGTGAGGGTGCTATGTCTGGCCTGTACATAAAAACCTTTAGCTAAATGCAACCGAATTATAACATTCCCATGGACAATGCATGGCGCTAGTTCTCCTCCCTTCTGACACTGTACTTTAAATTTCCCACTGACTGTGAGCGGAAACAAACAACAAGTCACATCCCGATCCACCACCACCCCCTGTTGGAAGCGTGGCTGGCAATCCATAGCAGTCATCGTCGTACATTGTTGTTCCTCAAGGTTGTGGCTTGAGATGCCAATAAGTTTTACTTGTGCCGTCTTATTTCACTGTGTTGCCACACCCCAGAGGAAGGTGACAGTAACTTGATGACGATTTCCCTTTCTATGGTTAGCTTAGCACTCGTGTCCTTACAATCCCGCCCCTTGCACCAACAGTCTGTGTGCTCACTGAGGGGAGTTTGTTTTAGTCCTGATGACTAGGGCCTTTGGTGTCACTCAACATTTAGATTAGCTGTCAAGCGTGAGTATCCTTTGTCCAATAAGGGAGCGTATTTCATACCAGTAAGGTTAGCTTTCCGCCTGTTCGTCAATCAATTGTGCCCTGAACACAAAGCTAGCTAGAAGCTGTAGCATTCTGGGTGGGCTTGCACAACTCCGGGGAAGAAGCGGTGCAAAGACTGATACATTCAACATTAGGGACGTATCTAGGCCACTGGAGACGGTCGCCGCGCCTGTGCTGTGATGATGAACAGCAGTCTGTTGCTGCGTCCGATGACGGAGAAGGGCACCAGGCGGCCGAAGTGTGCTCGCTGTCGCAACCACGGCATCGTCAGCTGGCTGAAAGGCCACAAACGCCACTGCAGGTATCGGGACTGCACCTGTCCCAAATGCAACCTTATCGCTGAGAGACAGCGTGTCATGGCCGCACAGGTGGCTCTTAAAAGACAACAAGCCGCGGAAGACGCCATCGCCATGGGCCTACGGGCCTGCTCACCGGGCTACCTGCCGCCCGGCCCGATCTGGCCCGACTCGCAGACCGATGAACCCAACAGCGCAGACGGACCTGACAGGGATGATGGTAAGGCCCAATAACCATTCAGCAGATATTGAAAAGTCGGGACTTCTGCGTCCATAGATGTATCGTGTTGTGCAAGTCATCGGAACGGACGACTCACTTCCGTCGTCATCTCTCTAGATCTAGATATTTTCATAGTAAGAGATGTTACTACCCAATATATGAAAACTGTCCACAAAACCGTCATGCTGAAAGATGTTTTACATTACCGCATTGATGGAACTACGAAAAACATACAGTTCAACATTCAAGCAGTTACTCGCTCAATTTCAATTTCAACGTTATAGACGTTACAGACCCCCCATTATTTGCAAGCAAAGTTTACACCAGGAGTAACTTGATTTAGCTAAGTACAGTATATGTCTGCCGAATAACTGCGAACTCTGCTTCACTTCGTTTAGATGTACAATGTGCTAGGATGTGCGTGACGCACAAACACGTAAGTCTCAACAATTTTGAGAAAAAGGATTTGTTGTACGTATGAATAAGAGCACCATTTCTCCTCAGATGGCAGAGAGAGTAGCGGCAACACTGATGACAGTAGCAGTGAGAAGGACGAAGTGTCCCCTGACAGAGGCGGCACGCAAGGAAGGAGGACCTCGTCTGCCAGTAGTGACACGATCGCATTCAGCTCCAAGTTCGGCTCGGATAGTTCGGAAGTCTCTGCCGGCTTTCGGCCCGGCAGACTCAGCCCGATTGAGATCCTACAGCGCATCTTCCCACTGCAGAAGAGAAGTGTGTTGGACCTTGTCTTGCAAGGATGCAATGGTGACCTTGTCAAAGCCATAGAACATTTCCTAAATGCCAACGAAGCGGTGCTAGCCAGCTACCCGGGCATCCCAAACAAACCTCCCGAGGCAGGCCTGTCTCTGCCCGGCAGCAGCGGTGGCACAGCGTTCCGTCCACCAGGGAGCACTGCCGGCCACGAAGAGACCAAATCTGCGTTCTCTCCTTTTACAACACACCAACCGCCACAATTCCTTTTTTCGCCTCGTATAACTCCATTTTCAGTGGACGCACTTCTGGGTCGGCCTTACAGCCTCTTTCCGCATGGCCGTGTGTCAGTCCAGGACGGCACGTCCAGGCCCCTCCCGTCCGACCACACATCCACCCTCTCCATGGCCATGGGCCGGCTCCCACCGTTCGTGTCCCCGGCAGGAAAGCCGTCCGTCCCCGGCACTGAGTTGGCGGGAGCGAGATTGTGGCTTCCCTGGACGGCCTGTGCCCCGCCTGCTGCCCTCACCTCACACAAGCCGCAGGGAGAGAAGGACACCGAGCACAACAAATAACCTGGACAGCCGAGATGCGATGGTCACTCCAGCTGTAAATATGTTTTCCAGAAATGAGATAAGCCCATGAACATTTTTATCTTTATGAAGTGATTCTGCGACTTTAAAAAGGTTGTTAGTTTGTTGAAGTAATGGATGTGTTCTGACAACTGTTGACTTTTGATCGGCAATAGTGGCCCCAGACCATTACTCGTCATATCTATTGGTCAGTGTTTCCTGTACTCATCAAATCCCTCGTTAAGTTTTATCTTAACTCTTCAGAACCCTTGTGTAGTGTTATATTGTGGACCTGTAAGTCCTAATGTTCTCTTACCAGCTACCTTCACACAAGACAACGTTGGCATTGATTTTCTTGTCTGCTTTGATATCTTTGTCAACAAGTCTTTAGTCCACATTCATATGCAGTGACACTAAACTTTCGTTTTCAATTGTTTTCAATCATGTTAAATGTTGTATCGAAGTCGGATGGGCGTGGGGTTCGTTCTCTGATTAATGAAAACCTGTGTACATGTAGTTGAGATATGGTTCCAATGTGCTTTTGCTGTTAAAGAAACTTGAGAAGATTGATATTAAAATCTGAAGAGTTTTGAAATTAGTAGCTTGTTTTTGTGGAAATGAAATGTAGTCCACTATTTACGGACCGAATTTGTGGTAACTGGCAGGAAGACGTTCCGCCGCCCACCCCGCCATCATGTACCGTTGCGCACGACTTTTCCCGGCGGTGTCGGTTGCACACTGGAACAATGGCGGTCATAGGATATTTATACACGCTGTCCTGCCACGCATTATTTTTCATAAATGTACCGTACAGTTGTGTATCAGGGGGCGCTGGGCGTCTTTTCAGACTAATGTTTGCTATGGACCGCAGATTGCACCAGAGTTGGTGAATGTAGGAGGGGACTCGTCAGGCCACTACCGGTCGATACTTTCGACACATTTTCATTTTAGCCATGGGAAGACCTTCAGAAATATAGCAATCACAATGAAAAGTCGACCTTCTTTCGTGATACCAAATATACTGTATGGTCATAGGCCCTGTAGGATGAATGGCATGTGCCACGTTGATTTTTGCCAGAAATGAAAGGGACAAAATGAAGATGTCCACATAAGGACATTACCAAGTGTACTTCACGTCAAACCGCGCTCAGCCACCTCTGCTCCCGAACAACTTTAAAATTACATATTCAATTCAACTTGCAACTGAGGTTCTTTGAACTCTTTGCTCAATAATAATAAGTTTATTGCAAATTCATGCCAGAAGGCTAAATGCAAATAACATACATAAAAGAACAGTGTACAAAATAAGTATAAAAGCTGCTTATCTAAATTTTACAAATGTAATTGTCTATAACTAGTGAAGGGTTTGACTTCTCTTTTGTAAGCAATGGAAGACGTAATGTCCCACCTTTTCTATAATTTGTGGGTTTTTGGTAGTTAAAAGAAGAATAGTCTTTTCTTTGTCTGTAAGCTTAGGGAAATTCGGATAGATTTTAGTGGTATGAGTAGACAACTCATTTCGTGCATTATCATGAAATGAACAGTTTGAAATAAAGTGTATTTCGTCTTCCACGGCATTTGTATTACAATACTTACAAAGTCGTTCGTATATAGGTAATTTTCTATACCGGCCTCTCTCTATTTCAAGAGGATGAGCACTAACTCTAATTTTACTAATGGCTGAGCGCAAATCAAAATCTGCAAGATCAAGATAATTCTCTAAATTGTACATGGTTTTACATTTTGCATAGAATCTTAACTTACCGCTGTCGTTTACCAAGGTATGAAAAAATGATTGTATATATATATCTGTTAGTCTCCTTCTCAGCACTTTTCCGACATGTTCAGGTTTACAATGTGTATTACCGGAGTGCCACAAATAGGAATATCCATTGTAATCTAATATTTCTTTAACACGTTGTAACAATGTTCGTCTACGGGTATTCGTCGGAAGACTTTGCTGTAGATGGAGTGCGTCCGCTTGGAGGGGGTGTGTCGATCTATCGATTTGAACCAGACGTAACCAGAATTTAACTATATATATACATATATCTATATCTAATGGGAATCTACCTAAATCTGCTCTACATGCTACATTGCTACTATTTCTAAAAACACCAAGAACATTTTTGCAGAATTGGTTGTGTACGTTTTCAATAGGCGACGCATCATGTAGTTGTTCTGTCCCCCAGATTTGGCATCCGTACAGAAGGATCGGTTTTATGCAGGTATCAAATATCTTTAGAAGGCCGCGTGGTAAGACTGATGAACGAATGATAGATTTAAAGCTATAAATGGTTTTACGTGCCTTAAGTGACAGCTGCTTTTTGGCTAGGGTGAAGCTACCTGATGATGTGAGGGTTAGGCCTAAATAGCAATAGGAGGGGACATTGTCTATTGTGTTATTTTCAAAGTAGAACTTTTGCTTTGGAAAAGAACGACCTGCCTTGTTAAATATGATTACTTTTGTTTTCTTCATGTTTACTTGGAGCTTCCATTTGCTACAAAAGGCACTTAGTCTGTTAATTGCAGATTGCAGACCTTTGTCTGATTCTGAAAATATAACAACATCATCTGCATACAATAAACATGAAACATAAAGATTATATAAAGTTGGTGGCATACACTCTGAGTTATCTAACTCTTTAACTAAGTCATTAATAAATAAATTAAAAAGGGTGGGGCTCATGTTGCAACCCTGACGGACACCCTTGTCGGTCACAAATGGTGGTGTTAGACCAGATTTTGTTTTTACACAAGTTTCAGGTTTACTATATAAACATTTGATTAACTTATAGAAATTCCCTCCTATTCCTGAATTTAGCAATTTGAAACGGAGCCCTTCCCTCCAAACTGTGTCAAATGCTTTTCTAAAATCTATAAAACATGAATAAAGGCGTTTGTTGTTATGGAAATATTTGGTAATTAGCGAGTCTAAGACAAAGAGATTGTCATTTGTGCCGAAGTATTTTCTAAAGCCGGCCTGGTTGGGAGAGATGAGTTTATTCTCATCTAAAAAAGTGGTTAAACGTGTATTCAAAACTGATGTGAATAGTTTGGCTAGGCAGCTGGTGACCGAAATGCCTCTGTAGTTACTGGGGTCATCTTTTGCCCCGCCCTTGTGTAGGGCCACAATGTGGCTAGTACACCAATTCTGGGGGAAATAACCAGAGGAAAGAAAAAGGTTAAATAGTTTGGTCAGGGGTTCTATAAGAGTGTGCGGGGAGCTTTTTAACATTTCATTGAGGATTAGATCATTACCTGAGGCCTTTCCATTTTTAAGGTCTGAAATTGCTTTACTGATCTCGTTACTCAGAATCGGACTGTCTAGGGGGTTGTCTTTTAGGTCATTCTCTAACTTCAATAATTTGCTTTTTATTTGAGTTTCAAAACTGTCTGATGATATTGAAACGTTGGAGGTGGATTCTTTACCATAAAGATTTTTAAAGTGCGAATGGAGTTTTTCTTCGGTAATTACATCTTGAGTATTTGACTTACTATTGCTATTGGACTTGAAGTCTTTCAAGAGTGACCAAAATGACGAATTATTTTTATCAGAGTAAGAGTTAAGTTGATTTAGGATATTATTTTTGAAATCTTTTTTGGTTTTGCGTATGAGTCTTGTGTATTGCTTTTTCTTATTAAAATAGGACCCTCTGAGAAATGGGTTACGTGGGTCTTTGGAGAGAAGTCTACCTAGGTTTTTCAGTTCTTGTCTGGCCGAAGCGCATGTTTGGTCGAACCATCTTTTTCTGCTTTTTTGTTTATTACACCGCTGTTTTCGTTTTTTTGTTACACGCAAGGACAAAGACTTTCGTCCCACCTCTTGCAGCGGCGTTATAAAGTCTTGTAGCGCGGTGTCTAAAGATTCTGGATTCAGTTCATATTTTTTATGTAAGAATCGGTTAATACTTGAGGAGAATAATGTTGAATTGATCATTTTGATAAACTTTTCCTTAGAGTCTGCATTCCAGACAAATTTACAAAACGGGCGTTTTGGCAATTCACATTCTGTTTGTTCAGACGATTTAGGGCTGCTCTCTAACAATAAGGAAAGCTTACAATGGTCGGAAAACGGCGATAACGCATGGACATGAAGGAAGGTCGCTTTACGTAGGAAAATTGCTTCACTACCCAACACATAATCTACAACACTACAACCTTTAGGTTGGTAGCAAGTTGGTTTTCCAAGAAGGTCACCGGGTGTTCTGCCGTTTAGAATTCTAATTTTGCTGTTTATACAGAGGTCGATTAGATTTTTTCCAAATGTAGTACTTTGACCATCATCCATACTAGCTCTGGGCAGGGGGTGATCAAAGTTATAATCTTTAGGTAGAATTTGTGAATCTAACGGAGAGTCATCAACTATATAGTCATTCAGGGAACCTACTCTTGCGTTTAAATCGCCACCAACCAATATTTCTCCGAGACTACTAAAATGTGAAATTTCATTTTCTAGCACGTCGAAAATATCATAGGTTCTGTTGGTGTGAATAGTAGACCCCTGTGGACTGATATATACTGAAGCTAGGTAAATATCTCTATCATAATCAAACAGTGTTTTATCTAATTTTACCCACAGTATATCCTCACATTTGCTTTCAAGCTTGGTAACAAAGTGTTTGTATTGTTTTTTGAACATAAATAAAATGCCGCCAGAATTACGCCTGGCCCTTTTTGATCTAATTCTAGCGGTACTAAAATGTAAATAGCCAGGAAAGGATACCTCACCTTTATGCCAAGTTTCCAATAGAGAGAAGAAGTCAAACCCTTCTAGATGACTAGTGAAATCTCTATCCTCTAGTTTACTACCAAGTCCATGGACATTCCAAAAGCCGATGGAAGTGCCAAAGTTTCTATGTCTAATAACTGTCTTTGTGCTACGGGTCCGATGTGGAAAACACATGATTATCCGGAGCCGCGGGGTCGTTCATTGAGTCCAAACATTGAGCCGTCTGTATGTCCGTACCAGCTTCCTTCAGGGCCGTAGTAGGGGAATGGAGGTGGTGCAAACCAGAAGGGAGGCCTCCTGAAGAACGCTGGATTCCCGCCGTATGCCTCTGCGGGGGAAGGCCATTCCTGCAGCCATCGGTCAGGTGGGGTCGGCGTAGGGCGATTCATCTGGACGGGGCCGGTCGGGATGGCAGGTGGGGGGAAGTACTCCTGACGTGCACGTGGTGCCTGATGGTTGGTGCCTGGTATAGACTCCTTCCGTTGTGGATCTCGTATCGGTCCAGGTCGGTTTGGAGGTACTCCCGGGTAAGATTTGGGCTGGGTGTAGTGCACACTACCGTTCAAGTATGATTTGGGCTGGGTGTAGTGCACACTACCGTTCAAGTATGGGGAGGGAGATCGTCTACCTCCTCCACCGTGCCTAGATTGTCGGTACTGATTTGGCTTGACAGGTCCGTTGTAGGTTTCGCGCCTAACATCTGACTTGACAGGACCGTCGTGGCTACCGCGCCTGGTGTGATTGTTCCTAGGCGATTGTCTCCCTTTGTTGTATGGAGTGTAGTTGCTCTTGACGCCAAGGTTGTCTTTGTTCGCATTACTGCGCCCATTGTTGCGTGGGGATTTAGTGTTGTTTTTGGCCGGCGTAAGCCCCAAGGCGCTTGTTGCCTGTCTTTTCAGGTTGAATGCCAGGATTCTAACGCCATCATTATTGAGATGGTATCCGTCTTTTTCAAACACGTTTGGATTGTAGTCACCATCAGTCCACATCTGTGAATGGTTGACATAAATCAGTGACTCGTTAGACTTGCACATATCTTCGACATGATGGTTTATAGCTGTGATGTCCTTGTTCAGGTTGGGTCGGTAGTCAGAGTCTCTTCTCGGCGGCACTGCAGAGATCACGATCTCAGCTTCTGGGAATAGTGACCTTGTCGTGCTTACTACTACTTCAACCTCGGAGATGACGGTCTCCTTCGACTTTCCCATAATGTCGTTAGTGCCCATGTGTAGAATCACCGTGTTTGGTGTGGTGTCTTCTTTGGAGATGTTTTCCATGACTGTTGGTGCAGTGAAAAGGTTCGGGGACCAGTATGGCATGGGGATGTCGGCGGTAGGGCACAGCAGATTGGGTTTGAGCTTGTGTGCGTTAGAGTCACCTATAAGCACTACTCGCTTTTGTTTCTGATTCGAACCACTTACTTCGGTCTCTTTGACAGTTTCATCCGAAGTGGGTTCCTGCGTTAGAACGTCAAAACGGTTAGCTGTCGGTAGTGTGTAATCGGGGAGGGTTTCCGTCGGTTTGGCATTACTCGCCTTCCCTTCCCGTTGAACCGTCGGGGGCCGTGAGTCGCTTCTTTCGTTCCTGATTTCTTCTCTAACATTGGACACTTTCACTTTTAGCACGTCATGTGACTGTCTAATATCGCGCATGTCCTTTTGCATAGTTACGGAGGTGCTTTGTAGCGAAGCAATGGTCTCTTCTAGGGTGTGCACTCTTTTACGAAGCCTTGCGTTTTCTTCACGGAGATTTCGCAGCTCTGCTTCGTCCTTCTTTGGGACAGGGTTGACAGCATCAAGCTTCTTCATAATAGTATCCAGTTGACTTGACACGTGTGCTTCAAACTTATTTGCATTGATCTTTGTGTTTGCCAAGCTTGATTCAAATTCTATCAGAGCCCTTTGTAATTCATCCAACTTCGCGGGAGAGGCTGACAGGGACTTGTTACCTTCTGTTTCAACGTCAGCCGTCCTGCTGGTGACTTTTGTTACAGCGGTGTCAACATTTGCATTAGAAATGTTGCGATCTTTTGGGATGACCGATGCTATTGTCTTATCTGTTGCTGTGGGGTGAGCGCAAAATGGCGATTCGGACATTTTGTTTTCAAGTGGCGGGTTGGCTGGCGGTTTGGCTCTTGGAACATGACAATTTATGCAATGGTACAATTCGTCAGTGTCCCTCAAGAAGGATTGGGCAATACATTACTTCTTGCAAATGAAGCTAAACAGATTACATGAATATTAGCCCCATGTAACGAAGCTGTGTAAAGAAATCAAAATCTATTCCAGGCGCTCCTGATGTGAACATCTTACCCGTCGGTACTTAACCACGGAAAGGTAAAACGCCATAAAGCTGGCATTTGGCATAGATCATGTTATAAAGATCTTTTCAACTGAAATTTGTTCAGACTTGTAGTCTAACAAGTCAACAGACTTTCTCGTGTTCCCTTTAATTAGTATTCGGCGAAATCACTCAAAAATAGATTTGGTAAGTTTTGAGATCCTTTGCTATGGCAATGAAGATTATGAGGTGTCTATGTTGTTAAGTATCTCCACGTTTATGTATGAGGGGTTGGAGAATATTCCGTTTTGGGTCATCATATGGGTCTCAACACCAGAAAAGGACAGAATTACATTCATGTGCAGATACTGAAGGTTGGAAAAGTACATATTTGTGGACACCATCTCAAATACAGGTTGGACGTCAATCTCAGACTTGTCTCTGCACGTGGCACGTACGCGGCGGCGTCAGTGAACCAGCTGGGTTTATTCGGTACGCCTTCTTGAAGCTGAATTTGAGTGTGAGAAACATTTTGTTACATCATTATTTCCAACCAAATATCCACTTTGTCCAGTCACGCCAAGTCAGACCCCCTATTCTGTCCCCTCCTTCCACACAAAGACACCGGGGAGGTATACAGTTTGGACAGCGAGTCAGCCAGGAAGTTTCTTCTTTCAACTATAGTTGACAAATATTTTCACACTTTTGTTCCTAATTCCTTAAGTTCACATTCCCCGTGGCTAGGTACACTCCACAGTAATAGGTAGCTGCTACAAACCAAACTCTCTCTCATCTACAAATGTGTGTCTATGGCAAGTGCTGTCGTGGGGAGTGACAGAAGTACTACATAGACTCACATGTATCAATAGCACGTTTGTGTGGCTGGTCCACAAACAGTCGCACTTGTCTTAGCAACAGCATTCCTCTCCCGTCACCTGTGCTGACTATTGCGGACCAGTTTGTTATTCCCGGCTAGAATTCTTCCACTGTTTCTCCGTCAGCACATCTTATCGTCTAACATCGGGCAAATTTCCAGCGACGGTTGTCTTAAGGATTCGGAAGTCAACAGACCTGAGAGTGGGAGAATTAGAATGAGAAAGACTTCTTGTCAACAGCAGGCCTGACGCATGACGTGATTGAAATGATACATAATTGATTGGACCGCTAAAGCTATTTGCACAAGACATTAGTAGCGTACAAATTCAACAAAGAAGAGTAAATATAAACACGAGGCCTTCTTAGCGCACCTTGCAGCACCACGGCCGATGTGGCCTAATAGTAGATACGATATTGCGCCCCCCCCCCACAGATAGTTACGGAAAGCTCTCTCTGTACTACTTCTTAATCGTGTAAGAAGAGGTTTACGAACTGACTGATTTCCACATGTCAACGCTACAGTCGCCTCGAGGGTCAAGAGTGAATGGCAGCCGCTGTGAGCTGAAGGATGTGTTCATATTTCTGGTTGGCCCATAATATCACTTTAATTTGATGACATCCGTTCCGATATAACAAACATTGTTGTACGTCCCTGTCCACCCGTCAGGTCGGGAAGAAAACCATCTCTCTGTTGATAGACTAACGCTGCTGGCATTCCGGGTATCTCTGTCACCAAACATATCACCCTCCCCCAAACCGGTCCGTTTGCCCAGTGCGCTGTGTCTGTGTTCCAGCACACACGCCAGCCCGCCAGCCACCACAAGTATCCACACAGTATCATTTGAAGAACACAGGCGGATGAGAAGAAGGTTGGCAGGAATGTGGCACAAAACCGAAAGCATCTCTCAATGACAGATCGTAAAGAATTCTACACCTCACCATATGTTGACACAGAGGTCTGCAACAGGTCTCGGTGACGCTGGCAGCGCGGTTCATGTGAAATGTATCTCATTATGCAGAAACTTTGGGCTTGATTAATGTGAGGAAAATGGCACATGATTGCAGAGAAGAGGAAAACACATGAGGCCATTAGCCGACGCAATTAGCTGGTAGAACACGGAGGAACAACTCAGTATCTTCTACATTTGGTTAAGCTGTCACATACGTCTTCAGATTTTCTCTCATGACATTCGGGCAGCGAGGCTACGGCAGAATCAGTAGTCGGGAAGGATCTATAAAGCCTTTCGTCATAAGGCTGGGTTTTGTACGACTCGTTAACGACTGACATTAGAATGTCATAAACGGGCAGCACGACGTACATATATGTGACTCAGGCGGCGATCATTACTTCCATCTGTCCATGATGACCGTGTACAAGACTTAGCAGTTACAAAAGTACAGTTAACCAAACCTGTATATTTTCTAGTCATTTATCACCTTTTAGGTGGCATGAATTGAACCTTTTCCTCTCGCAATACTAAAACGACTAGTAGAAAATGCCTCCATACTGGAATGTCCAGTATGCCTACCAGTGGTCCCACATTGTATCACTGTAAGATGTATCATCTGTATAACTTGAAGTATAAGGAATACAGTAGCTAATTGAACTATTGGCATAAACTTTGTCTTGAATTAATCTTCTTTTTAAAGACTACTTCAAGACATCCTAAATTGTCTTTACCTCATTAACATATCTATTCAGAGTTTTGGTATAAAACCTGGTGTTCTCAGTCCTATCGTTAGTCACTGACGAAAGACAGTGGATACTGTCTGAAACGTCTGACTGTTTCAAAATCTTATCCAGTTGCTTGAGTAATCATTTTTGGCGTATAAGGAATACAATTCCGGTCTTGTCTGAGCCTTTCCACCTCAAGTTTGACGAGAGTTGGAATCCCTGCCGTTGTCGCCCAAACGAATTTGAACGCTACTGGGAGTCCTTGGGCCGGGACGTTAAGCCGTGGTCCACTGCTTAATGTGCTTGTCGAAAAGCTACGGGAATTTCTGCGCACATCACCCGGTACAATAAACTGTATATTCTGGGCGGAGCTTCCATGTAAGACATCACGAAATCGCCATTCGGCGAACCTCTGTCTTTCTTATCAGATAAATTTCATTTCCCCAAGTGTGCCCTCATTTTCCAGATCACCCCAAACTTAAACGACTTTTCATCCATATTCAAACTTTACTTTTGTTTTCCCTGCATATTTAAATTCATGTTGCAGAGCTTTGCTGTTATTCAAATATTACCAACGGTTTGCCACAAGTATCAACGGTTAACCTGGTCACGCAAACATCGATAATCTGGCCAACTGACAAAAATTTAACTTCAAAAATCAACTTTTAAAAATCAACGAATTCTTCATCTGGCCAATGGGTCATGGGTGACATCCTGTGACTGATTCAAAAAAGTGCTGAAACTGTGAAGAACCAGGAACCATCATTTGCCACGAACACGGCCACATAACTGTGAAAACAGTCATCTAGATTCGGTTTCTTCTCACTTCTTTGTAATGATGGAAAGGAGGATTCGGGTTTAGCTTAATCAAAACTCACGAAAAATGTACATTTTTCTAAATATTTCATATCTAAAGCAGGGAAATTTATGAATATCACCGAAAAATACGCAAAAAAAAATTACTCAAGCAACTGGATAAGATTTTGAAACAGTCAGACGTTTCAGACAGTATCCACTGTGTGGCGTATCTTATTACCTGGATGTCTAACCTTCATCAACGTATCACCGAAAAATGTTTCTATCGTTACCAGATGAAGTACAATTTACGATGAAATGAACATAATCCTTGTCCAACATGCAAAATGAGCAGATTCATTGCTGCATAACCGTGGAAACGCTTGATAACATTCAAAATTGTAGACATGGACAACGGCCGTACAGAACACAACAGGACCACCGACAACATGGGACAGCCGTGGAGAACCAGGAATACCCAAGATGCACCCAGGTAATATTGAATACGTTCATTATACATTTAGCCATGGTCCACCAGGTACGTACATGGTTCAACCACGGAAAACTTGTAGAATCGCAAATGACAACAAAAACAAAACACCAGCAATAATAGGTGTAAAACGCACTATGAATTTTCCTGGATGCATTGAGCCAACAGTTGGAGACTCGTTTCATGACTTGATAAGACTAGATTCCGCGACGTCCTTCGGTAAATTGTGTCAACCTTTACAACCAACGTATTCAAACTAGAGTTGTAGAATACTACATTGTTCACTGTCTTTTCATGTTAAATGTATTTACAATTAGCCTACGGGCAAGAACTTGCATTAAACTTCCAATTCTGAAGTTTTCTCATTAGAGCTCTCTGTTGGATGAATGATTTTCATTATTAGCCATAGTGCTGTCAATCTCCATAAACCCTGCTACTGCGGGATTATCACACATGCTGCAACCAGTATGCAGAACCCTACAGATATCTGTATTCCGTTGTGTCTGCTGACTGTTGTTGGGACAGAAATCGCTGAAACACTGACGGTATTTGTCATTCATCAACTTTCCGTCTGAAATCCCCCCCCCCCCAATAACATACAAATAATTAATTCTCTCTATTCAAAGTCTATTCGTAGGACGCAATTGATCGTCTGCAATGTCTGATCAGAATTGAATCTCACCCTCAACTTCGTAAACGTGAGGATATTAGGCGCAGGTATAGAAATGGGAAGCAACTTTATTTGCAAGTCTGCTTAGCCCTGGATCCTCCCCACAAATCGCGCGCCCGGCATTCCTGGGTGATCTAACGTGGTCATGTGAACTGCAGCTGTAGCACCAAACATACTTGAAAATGCTACTCTAACTTGGTACGTTTATACAACACATATGTGCCAAAGGTCCATGCTGACATGTGAGTACCCAGCTCAACACACTGACAAGTCCCCGTGTGGGCCGGGGGCCTCGGGTGGTGTTTGATGTGATGTGGGGGGAGGGGGGCGAGCTGCCACTCCCGAAGGACCAGCCATGCCAGGAGAAGCTAAGATGGCAAAACAGATAAAATCTGCCTTTCTGCGGCAAATGTTCTAGGCCGTGGGCCTAACATTCCCAGGATATGTAGCCACACTGAGAAATGAAAATACTCCCTCCCACTACACTCGTTCAGTGTCTGTCTATGTACCGTTAAACATACAGCCTGTCAATATTTGTGGTATTCTGTCTCTGTCATTTACGGCCATCCGATATCGTTGCGCCTGTAGGATGACCCGGGTTTAACCCGAGACGACTTGGACAGTAAATTGAGTATTCTTCACTTGAAGTGCAAACTTTATACCCCCTACCCGCATTAATAATTGATGAGAGAATACTAGTATTCCATGAGGTAAACAATGGGAAGTTCATTCTTGCAGGCTTTGGAAGCAAAGTTAACGTGAACATATTATTTATTACACTTTTTATAAGACATAAATTATGTAAATCAGGGTCTCATTTACATGATTTAATTGATAGAATTTCTGACAATGAGGACATTATTTGCATAATCAATGAGAAACATTCATAACATATCACTCGAAAAGGTTAACATTATTTGGCCAAGGTATGAGGTCGTGGAACGAGGTCATAGATCACATTTATATACCTTTAACAGAACGTTGAAATACCGTATCTTAAATTTCAATTGCAGTGTTTGCTTTTGATATAACAAAGGATAACTGTCGGTTCAACTTCGTAGTGCTCGCATCTGATGTAAACTAATAAGGTATTTCAGACGCCAATCAATAAATGTATGTCTGCCATTTGCTGACAAAGTCATCTAATCTAGTTTTGTTATATTTTGTTTAGTTTATCTTGTGAAGTCATGTTTTCATCGGCAATCGTTGATTGGTTGGTTGGTTGGTTGGTTGGGCTAGGCATGATTTATCAGTGTACTGAATGTTATCATTGCCATATCATTTCAAAAATGTGCTGTCCTGTTAGATATGGAGAAAACAAAATGTAAGCCGTTGAAATTGGCGGCGGTTCTGGTCTTCCAAGTGTAGTCGGTAAGTGACTGTTGCTTTGGTTTTTTTCGTCTGTTTAGTCTTAGGAATATGAAAAAAAAGTTTCTTACTACTCTCCAAGCAGAGGAGTGGGTCCGGCTGGTTTTTGATGTGTTTTAGGCGTTTTTGTCGCGCTTTCTACTTTTTTTCCCTCTATAACCCACACATTTATATAGGGGGGGGGGGGGGTTATAGAGACAAAAAGCCTGCCTGCCTACCTGCCTACGTGCACAGGCCAGAGACGAAAAGAAAACATCACAAAGCTAGAAAGCCCGACAAAAGCACCTAAAACACGTCAAAAACCAGCCGGACCCACTCCTCTGCTTGGAGAGTAGTATGTTGGTGAGATTTTAAAAATGCACACCGTTTATAAAATACGGAGACAAAGAAACAGAGAGAGCGCGTTGCCGAGGACAAATATCACCTTCCCAGCAGAACATTGCGTTAGAAGTATGGCGCCGGATAGAATGTCAAAGCTCTAACTTAGTATTCTGGCAGCAGCTGGGCGCTTAGTGGAAAACTAACTCGAGGTGGGGTTACAGCAATGGAAGGGTTCTACTGGGAGCTGTGACCCGTTTCGTCCAGCTTGTTTGGGAAATATATTTGATACAGGTTCTGTAAACATTACCTCTGGGACCGGTCTGACCCTCCACGGGTCACCTTTCACACCACACATACCTCCAAGTTCTGTGCCATTGTGACAGTCCGGCTCTAGGCTGGAGCGGAGGTGTAACTCTTTCCCTTGTCTGTCATCTAAGAGTGGTAATTGTTTTCCCGCCCCTAACCCGCCCTTTGGCTCATCGGGTGTCCCCCTGATTGAGCCCTCTAAATGGACATAGCCTTGTACACACAAACACATTTGCCGCCAAAACACCACCAGACACTGGCTTTATGTTTTGGGAGCAACACTTGAGCGCACGGCTTTTGTGTTCTGTCCTACATTGAAACAGAAGCCCCATGGAAAAGGCAGGAGCGGACACAGGGCGGTGTTTATGGTACACGCGGTAGGCTGATACCATCGCGGAGTGGACAGATTACTATCCTTATTGTGGTGCGTTGGCATCAACCCACCAGAACAACACAGGGGCAAACAAAATAGTTAATTAAGACGTTGCTGTCAAGTAATCTCGCAGTGGGAGGGCTTCGGGCACGTATGCGGGCGTGACGGGCTTGCGTATCAAGCTAAGCGGGCGGAACAGGCGTATCATGCTGTAAGGATGGTACCTTACCGTGCTTACGGGCAGCTATGCCAACTCTATTCTCCAAGCAGAGGTTTCGGTCGGGGGAGGGCGCCCTTTTCAGAATTATAGACGGACACTCCCATCATGAAAGGCAGTAGTGAGGCACAGACCATTAGACAGCTGTTGTCTGCCTAATTTCTATACTATTAAAGCGGGAAAAAAAATGGTCTAAAATTCTAAGCTTCCCAGTTTACTCCTACAGATTTTCAATCCGATTTTCAACCTGTAACGTTACATATTTGATGGTATGACCTGAAATCAGTTGATTTTAGTGTAAATTCGCCCCGTGTTTTTACCTTCTCGCCGATATCACAACAAAATGAAATCTTGCGTATAGAATAGACCAAAGTCTCTTCTTTCTGGTGGTATATAACATGTTATCAATTTCGAGGCCGTTATAGTCTTCCTTCTAAGTCGCGCGAGGTCACCTCATCAGAAGCATCGTTTTAATTCCAAAAAAGAACGCGCAATGCCTAACGTCAACGCCCGTTCCACAAAGCGCACGACGGACCTGCACCGCTGAATTTACGTACTAGAAACCAAACGACTAAGATATCCTTTACTGATTCAGTCCGTCTCCACGTAGTTTGTTACTGTAGTCATTCTTTGACAATACTGGGAAAGTATATCAGCGCCGTAACTTGTGTTTAAAAGTCGACTGCACTGGAATAAACAACACCAACGCCTTGCAACCTTCGGGCGAAAAACAGCCGGGAAGGTGACCCCGGTACACATGGACATACAGACCTTCCCAGATTTCAAACCAACAAGATTTTTACATCAGTTATATTCGAAGACTCTACGGTTCTGACTCACAATTAATTTAATACTGAATCGAGGGCGAAATGCAAATGCCCCCAATCTGAAAATTGTCAAAAATTTAACTCTAGGCTTTACGGCACCGCCATTCTCCGAATCTGGAATTAGCTAAAATCGTTGTTAAAACCCACAAAAATGGCTCGTATCGAGAGCACAGGGTACTCCCTATTAGTTCATATCACGCAATCTTGGTAAAAGGCCGCCAATCAGGTTTAACGAAGCTGTGAAAGTTGGATGAAATTTCATCCAACTGTCGCGCGACAAGCGTTGCTAAGGGCCGCGGAACGATTCCGCTGTCCGTTGAAAATGAAATTGGTTCGAAAGGTGTTCGAATTCGTACGTGGCGTGGCGGCTGCAAAATCAGCTAATTTCCACTTTCGTACTTGTGATTGAGGCAATCTACTTGTTACTTTCTAGTGTTGTAATAAACTGGTACCTGGTCATAAGTTTGAAACAGGTTTAAAAGAAGTTGATCTTCGTGGTATCGAGAGGGTATCAAACACATTACCCACACCGCAAACGCCTAACTACTTCATGGAGGTTTCTGCCCTACGGACTCATGCTCATCCTGCAGCTAATTGCGTGCAGGGCAAGAGCGCCCCCTGGCGTCCAGACCGGTAGTGTTTCCTGCATCGACAGCCGGGGACGCCCTGTGAAATCGCCTCCTTGGGATCACTGGTTGGGCTTGTATCATGTGTTTTTCTCTGGTCTCATTGTACCCACATGATTAGAGTTCCACGACCTCATACAATCGCCAAATAATGTCAACCTTTAGAACTGACCTATCATAAGTGTTTCTCGTTGATTATGCCAATGACCGATGAGGTCCTCATTTGCATTAGTTGCATCTTTTCCACCTAAGTAACAAAAACTGTCCAAAGTATGAAAGTCTTCTCTCAACAAAGAAGGCTATTCTAACACTTCCTACTCAATTATGAGAATGAAGTACTGTTTTGCATGTTTATGTTTAACGATGTTCACCTTTGGTATGACATTTATTTAATTTACATTTGTGGATGTTCCTTACTTTCTTACATGCCACACGTTTAAAAAGTCCTATCATGGAACATATTGGATTCATAAATTTTCCTCTTTAGTTTAGAAATTAGTTCCTGATTTGCACGATTGCCATCTCATTATGTTAATTATCACTGAAGTTACCTACATAACGAAAAAAATGATGATCCGTAAACCCCCGCCCCTGTAGTTCAAAAACATGCTGCTAAGGGGCTCAGACCTATATCACCTTATATCCCGTGCAGAAGAGCGACATCTCCCACTCCAATTTGGTCACCGTACCATCTTTAGATCAAAAGATACAGAAAATCCTCCCTCCCTCCCTCCCTCCCTCCCTCCCTCCCTCCCTCCCTCCCTCCCTCCCTCCCTCCCTCCCTCCCTCCCTCCCTCCCTCCCTCCCTCCCTCCCTCCCTCCCTCCCTCCCTCCCTCCCTCCCTCCCTCCCTCCCTCCCTCCCTCCCTCCCTCCCTCCCTCCCTCCCTCCCTCCCTCCCTCCCTCCCTCCCTCCCTCCCTCCCTCCCTCCCTCCCTCCCTCCCTCCCTCCCCCAAGTGTGAGTTCAAGCATTCCCCAGCCCCCCCCCCCCCCAGTTGGGATTTCTGCCATTCCTACAGGATTGTGGGATTACCTGAAATATCTATCGAATGAGTTGAAACTTGACATTTTATCTAGTGCCGTAAAGTGTTGGCTTGGTGTCCCTGTGTTGTGTCAGTTCACACAAAGCTGCTGTCAAGCGGAGCCTGCGGCGGTCTTACAGCCATAGACCCATGGATCAAGCCAACAAAGAAAACGGAAAGCATGTATGCAGGCTAAAGACGGGCGGGAATCACTGTTACTAGATTCTGCTACCCACTTGTAAATGTACTTATTACAGGACACTGTATCGCTTGATGACAACGGCGCTATAAAAGTAGAATGTACCGGATGTAGATACCCGATGTAAATGAGTGACCTTCCAGTGTACACCGGCGTTGCAGCGATGTCATTGGCTGTTTCTTAAATTCAAATCACCGGTGGCAGCGATACTATGAGACTATGTTATGGGAGCATCACATATATATGAGACTTTTATTTTATAACAATTCAACCAGAGTAGCTAGAACTCAAATTCAAATCTCGGAATGTTCAGTTGTTACTTCACGCGCGTTGCAGAATAATAGGACTGATAATTAGACCTGTCTGAATGTCATCTCAGCCTGATCTACGTTCCATCTGAGATTCTTATCTGATATTGTGGGGCTGGCGCAGCTTAGGCTGCTGGAACCTCGGCACAATCGCCTGCCTTGTCTTTCACCTGAATATTGCAGGATCGCCACTGATTAAGTGATTTAACATTGCGTGTCTTGTTCAGTGTTCCATACTCTGGACAGACATGCCCCAATCTGGAGGTTATTGTGATTCCTGTGGTTCTGCGTCTCCGTCAGCGCAGGAGAAACAACAGTATCCTCACAATTTCCCTACATAAACGCATGTTTCAAATGAAGGCACAAACTTTGTCCATCTCGTGTGTTTGTGCAAGAGTCCCCCTCCCAAGGCAAGTGTTTCTGAAGGACAGACGCCAAGCGGCTTCTAATCGCGCTGCCGGCGCGCTGTAATGCCGCCCTGGGGAGTTCATGTTTAGAAAGCAACAGAGCCCTTTACTTCTTGGTTAGTTAGCACGAAAATCAAACATCGCGTGTACTTTCGTGCTTCTCTAATTCGTGGTGCCAATCCCTTAAAGATTGTATCAAAAGTGCTGCCCCTAAACATTCAACATGTCCTGTGGTTTACGGTTCCTTTGAACACAAATTCTTGTCCTCGTCCGGTCTCGACGTCCTCAGATATTTTGCGAGCGATTTGCAAAAGCTCTTGTCAGTCAAGAAGAATGTTATTGTTGATAATTAAATTTTGCTCACCCGCAGGCCCAAAACTAATTTCCTGTCACGCACAGCCGCTAAGCAAGGTGTGCCAGCCCTCACCGCTCGGTAACAAGAACACTTGTCTCTCGGTAATGGGCAGGGCCGTCTGCTAGTATCAACTCGCTGAAATCGTTAGTGGAAGTTTGGCCATTGAAAGTGATGTTATCTTGACGTGATCGTTTCTCGCGGCAGGGATTTCATGGGAGCCAGACAAAGGAGAAGAAGACGTTGATTTGTTGAACACGACATAGCAGGGAACGGCGAACACTATACCCCTGCACGGAGAAATGACACTATAATAGTAGTAGAGTTGCATTTTGTTCTCACACTTTCAAAACCTTTGTAACAATCTGAAATAACTAACTGTTCAAAACGATTTCTAACATTTATCTGATGTTCTAGATATGTTCTACCGTGTTCAAACATGTTACAAATATTTTTGACGTCGTTATTCATATCAGTTTCTAAACTGCTGCAACAAAGATGAAACATTTCTTCTAACATGTCTAACATTTAGAATTATTTGTGTAACTGGGTCAGTGGGATGGGAAGAGGACAATTCACATCATCCCTGCAAATCATGACTGGGTGCCATGCATAGACAGATGTGTGCGTGCGTCTGTCTGTGTGTGCGTGTGTCCGTGTGTGTGTGTGTGCGTGTGTGTGTGTCGGTGTGTGTGTGTGTGTGTGTGTGTGTTTGTGTGTGTGTGTGTTTGTGTTTCCAGACTACTGTAGTCAGTATAACTCAAGATCCCTCTTGATGGATTACAGTGATATTTGGTATGTGGGCAGGTGTTGGGAAGCCGAAATTCAAGGTCGATTTTGGGCCCCTGGTATGTGACCTTGGTACTGCAGCAGAACTTCAATTTTTTTGTATCTTTTGACCTGGACGTGCTGTGGTCTTGAATTTTTGGTGGCTGATAGGTTGTGATGTAATGAAGATGTGGTGTAGGTTTGGGCCCACTAGCAGCTTGCTCAGTCATTTGCATAAACAGAATAGTTCATGGAGATATGAGGTCTCCGAACTCTTGTTAGAGCTGCATTTTGCATAAGTTCCACACTTGGTCTCGACAGAATTATTTGTTTGCTGTCAATCTTATGTCAGCGTTGTGGATCGCCCGTCTCTCTTGAGAACCCTTACAGCACTTCGGGTGGGTGTTTTGGCTAGCATCTCAGACACACATTCCTAACTGGCTACCATGAACAGAGAAAAGTAGTCCCTGTACATGTGTCCTAGTGTATCGCTGCGCTGACGGTTTGTTGTTACTGTCTACTAACGGCTCATCAACAATTGCTTTACAGTTTCACTGTCATGATGCAATATCTACGGCGATTTGGTAACTTATACAGAGAATGATATCATGATGTCATTAAACAGATGATTTACTGCAGTAAAATGGTGGCCATCACGCGACTTGGTTGTAGCAAGCGACATGAGCGCCCCCCCCCCTTTCTGTAAACAATACCATTATAATTATACTTTAAAAGGGAAAATGTTCAGGCTTTATAACTTCTTCGCCGCTAACATAAAACCATACCGAACTTTTTTGTTCTGTCCTTTGCCCTTGTTTCAGCCGCGAACTTAAAACCACTGCATATAGTCCATTTTCTCCCTACTACGAAATTAACTCCCGGCTAACATTTCAATTTGTTTAGTTTTGTATGTGCTCTCTCTCCCTCACACACAGACACATGCAAATCCACACGCATCCAAACCCGTCCGGATGGTCGACTATTTTTTTAGAGAGCCTTTAAGAGATTGCTCAGTTGGTATGTGCCGGCAGACCAATCAGCGCCTAGAGTAGTCCACCGTCTGCTGACGAACACCATGGGCCAATAAGAGCAACGCTTAGATTGAAGGCTTGGCTGCTCGAAGTATGTCCAGTATCTATGTAGAGTCGGACGTACACATAGGGCACTTGTATTGCGCACGGCAGGCTCAAGTGTTTCAGACAATTTGCGGAGGAAGCCCGTGCTATTGTCACAGACACACACACACAGTGACTTCGCATAGCTGACCAGTCCAGTATTTCTGAGTCTCGATCCCCTTATCGGAGAGGCGAGAGACGCAAGGATGAGCCTCGGGCCAACTCCACTCGACGCCCGTGGAAACCTACCGCCAGTGTCGGTGGGCCACACCGTGCCTGTGTCCGGCCCACACCTGCCTCCAACTTTGATGTTTCGCTCGGATAAGTATCCGCGGACCCCGAAATGTGCTCGCTGTCGTAACCACGGCGTGGTGTCCGCGTTGAAGGGCCACAAACGTTACTGCCGCTGGCGGGACTGCATGTGCGCCAAGTGCACCCTGATAGCCGAGCGCCAACGCGTCATGGCCGCGCAAGTGGCGCTGAGACGGCAGCAGGCTCAGGAAGAGAACGAGGCCCGTGAGCTGGGTCTCCTGTACGGTAGTCCGGACGGCATGACGCTCATCGGCCCTGGGACCGGCCCGGGCGTCTTTCCCGCAACAAAACCCATGGACCTGGCCGACCGCAGTAGTCCTCCAGGTGAGACCAAAATCTCAATACCTTCTGGATTTCTACCCGTCGGTTAAAGTTTGGCTTTGTTGGATGACTGTAACGTTTACATCAACCAGAAGAGACTGTTTACCCTGCCACAACTGACATAACTACCATTCTCTTACAAATCAAATGTTTGTTTTGTTTTGTTTTGTTACTTGTTACATTTTAGTCCATCCCGAAGGCACTGATACTGTAAGTGCATACTCTATATTGCCGAAATTTTCCCCTTTGAAACTGTTTACAAAAAATACCCTTACGTGCTCCAGACTGTCATATTCCATAACAACTATGTTTGTAACTTGTCACCGGCCTTGCATTAGTCAAAGCGGTTTTACACACAAATCCTAAGTGTACCTGCACAAATACACACTGCAGAAATACAGCCCACACTAGTACATGTCACAGCCAGTGGTGTTTCATTATTTATATTTGTACTATTACCGGGCCTCTCCGAGTCAACCTGCGCACCTCTCTTCTCTAACGTATAACGTCGGCGCGGGGGACTCGTACAGTCCTGATCACTCTTCATATCAGGAGTGTTCTATTGTGGGCAGATTGAATCCAAGGCCCGAGTCAGTTTGGCTTGAGCGTTGCGATTGTAGGTATTGTTCGGGCCAGTCTAGCTGTAAGGCGGGGTTGACACCCCGGATTGTTGCAGATCTTATCACAAATCTGACGTCTGGTTATTTCTCACATGACGATGGCAGCACGATAACGTGTTGCCCCGGCGCCGCCCATGTCAGTACCGTGTTCTGCCGTTAGTTCTGTACATACGCAGTACGCGGGATCTCCGACATCAGGTAGCGACCGTTTCACAGACGCAGTGTCTTTTTGACTCCCATCTGTAGATGTAGCCGATGACAGCAGCACAATATACAATAAAAGTCATGATCTGAAGGGCAAGGAAAACAACTGACTGGCCAACTAGCCTGCAAAATGTCTGGTCTCATAACATGTAACGTACAAAACATCACACTTCAAAACGTTTTTATTCCCGTCGAGGGCAAAATGGGTTGATCGTTGAAACCATTAACACTTTCAAACGAGAGAACTTTTCTTTCTCTCAGCTATTTGTGTAGGTAGTCACTTATGAAGATATACAACTAATCAAGGTTTAAAGAATAGCAGTAGATTATCCAGTGAAAGTTGCTGTACTTAAGTGTTGGTGATCTACAGCAAACAAGAATGGTAGCTAAACGGAAGCTATAAAAAGGATCGTCCTATACTATAGTAGATATCTTGAATAAGCGCCGGTTAACTAGGCGTGGTTGTCTCTCTGTTTTCCAGACCCAACAGTGTTTGCAGGGCAGGTCGCGCGTAACCACTGAAATCTACTAAGGTTGCTTTTCTTTCAACATCCTTCAGGAATCTCTTCCTCACAAATAAAGAATTACTAATTTTCAGATTTTATCTCAATTTCTCTTCTATGCAGAAGATGACATCGTTTTCTATGGATCCGCAGAAGGTATCTTGACTTTTGGATACCTCGGTTCAAAGAAGGGGAAAGTTCGCGTAATTTGAGGACATGATATATTTTCAGTTAAAACATGTTACATACTTGTTTTGTTTACGGGTTAGCCTTTCTGAAATAAGATGATTTTCATTCTGAATTAAAGAAAAGTTTCCAGCTTTGCTTAAGACACGGTCCTTCCCGTGTCCCAAACACAACTCTCTGCGATAGTGCCGCGGTGACGTGTGGGGCCTGTGTGACCTATAGAACTGGACGTACATTTCAAACCTTTCCGCTGATTGAAATAGAATGACCGATTGAAATATGTGAAACTTTCAAAGCTTTCACGGGTTTGTTGATTTCAAATAAATCGAACCAATTTCAACGCTTCAACTAAAGGGTAGAGCGACAAGCAGGAATGTCATTTATAGCGCTTTCCTATTCATCTCGACAGCCCATTTATTAATTCAGAAATACCGTCGGACTTTTAGCCGTTTCGTTTATTTTCCTCTCGTAGCGCGCTAGCGACGAGAAGAATTTGATATCGCAGACGAGTTGTTATGTGCGCTATTTCCTGTTCGCAACTTGTGCAACGGGCGCGTAGTTGTGTTGTGTTGTGCTGTACTGTGGTGTACTGTGTTGTGCTGTGTTGTGCTGTGTTGTGCTGTACTGTGTTGTTATCGTTATGTGCTGTGCTTTGTTGTGTTGTGTTGTGTCGGCTAGCTATGTTGTGTTGTGTCGTAAAAGGGAATTGTTACTCTCAAACATCTTTACCAATCATGCGAAAGATCTCAAACGAACTAGTAGTTAAGTTAATAGTCACTTTTGAATAAACATGACTGAGCTCAGTTCTACAATGACCGCTGAGTTGAAGTTCTGTTCCTGTGAAGTCTTCTAGCAGTCAAAGTTGTGCTGTTTTGGCGATACTTTCAATCTGTTATAATGGGGTAAATGTTCGCGTGATCGTGACTTTAATGGCATTGAAACTCTATTTAAGATTTGGTTCTAGAGGTTGAGGGAAACACGTTAGCACAGTGTGACGGGTAACATCTGCGACTCTGTCGACTGAAAGCTCTCAAAGCACGTGCTCTGTTCACGTCTCCATAGATACGTTTTTCATTGGAATTATTCCTGTGTGCACTTAGTTCTAAGAAACGCCACTTTCCTTCAGCCCAAATTACTGCATCAGATCTAGGAGAAGCCCAAAATTGAGTCTGCACCTGACGGCAAATCTCACGTATGTAGGATGCGTGTGTAGTTATTCACAACCTCTGTCATCACTTTCCAACAACATATTGTGGAAGAAAACAGGATTAGGAAGACAACTCACTCAACGAAGTCTCGGGAACCCAGTTCATGTCGTCATGTACGGTACCTACAAAAGACGTAGCGTCACAGAATGACGTTACGCCAAAGCGACAAATTTGACATGGATCTTTGTACGTCCTCGCGAAATATGCTACCTTGGTTGCTATATCATCGTGCAAGGCTCGAAATACCCGTTTTTGTGTTGCGCAAGTTTTTTTGTACAAACACGGGTAGTGCAGCGGTAGGGCAGTTGCCGAGTGGGAAGAAACCTCCTTTGATGCAAATGTTAAGTCATAATACGGACATTGTCATTCTCCAGATCGAGGAGGTTTCAAATTAGGGAAACAGTCCCTTGGAATCGTCAAAAAAAATAAGTTCTTCTTCTTCGACATTTGAAAATCTCCGATCCGGCGTCGCTGATTGTGGAACTTGATTCCTCTTAACAGTAAACTTTAAATTTGAAGCGCTATAAGCCTTACATTTATCAGCATTCATGATTTCTTAGGTTACTCAGTTATTCACCATACTCTGCTGATACTGCAGGAGGAAATGCGCGAGAGAATCTCTTTAGAAATGAAATTGATAGAATTGGATCGATATGGACCTGTCTCTGTACCAGTTGCTAGTATGTTTATTCATCTATATTCGGACGTTTGGGCCGTGGAAGTGGGGCAACCTAAAATGGTGATTTTTGCACGGTTTTGGCTTTTAAATGTAGCATCTCGAGCCATGCATACAGACGAGGGATTTCCGGTTTTCTAGGACTGACGTAGACGACGGTCCCCCCGCTTGTATTTAGCGCTTGTGATTATTTTTACTTATCTTTTTTACATCCGTTCGTTTATAAAAGTAGTGGTGTAATTTTACTCTCCAAGCAGAGGTTGATGGGGCAGATCGTCACCGTTTTATCATATGCCTTTTTTTTTTCGCAAGCCCATTTAACGGGGCTAGCGAGAAAAAAACGGCATATGATAAAACGGTGACGATCTGCCCCATCAACCTCTGCTTGGAGAGTAGTGTAATTTGGGCATTGAAGTTCTTTCACACTTTAAAAAATGTCCAATGTCTATTGATATACAAGCCTGTTGAAAATATTCAATGATATCATTTATACAAAAAGACAGTTGGATTTTGCGTAATGAGGATGAATGGTGAGCTAGTATGGTAGTGTTGTTATATGCAGCCATAGATCCCTGATATTGCGTCAAAACCAAGCTGACTTCCTTCGTGTGTCGATACAGAAAAACGCCAGAAGGTGGACTTCCTGCCGGCCGGTCGGGTGGTGTATGAAGAGCGCAGTGCGGGCGGAGACGGTGGACAGATCAGGCCGCAGTCTCCAGTTGACCTGGCGGGAAAGGTACAGGAGGACCAGCACTCTGTCACAGAGACGAGGTCTACCACATCGTCCGAGTCCCCCTCGCCACCGCCCGACACTCAGCACAGCCAAACCCACAGGGACTCATCCGACACAAAGGACAAGACAGGCGCAGTCGGGATGGTCGACAACGTGTCAGATAATGGCGTCGTCATTTCAAATGTCCAAATGTCTGCTCTGGAAATGCTGGCCCGGGTCTTTCCCACACAGAGCCAACAGACACTGCAGTTGGTTTTGACCGGCTGTGGCGGAGACGTGGTTAAGGCCATAGAGCAGGTGTTAGCGCGACAGAACGCGCCACTCAACACGTCAGCAAACCACACCACCCCGACCACCACGGACATGTCCAAGCGGACACTTGTCAGCTATCGCCCATACCTATCCTCCACAGCTTCCTCTAATGTTGGACTCAAGTCAGCCTTCTCCCCCCTCCCCACCACCCCGCACCTCGACACGTCCCCTGTCGGGCTCGGACTAGGTTCCGTCAGGTTCGCCTACCCGCCGCCCATGCGTGGCCTCACCTTTGCCGGGTACTCGCCCACCCTGCTGCCCGGGTTCGGTTTCCCGGCGTTCGGCGGGTTGATGCGGGGTGTTTGCCACTCCCACAAAGACCCGGCGCTCTGCTCGCTGTGCAACTACAGCGGTGCAAGTAAGTCTACGGCAGACTGATGAACGCACGGAATAGCTCATACAGTAGGCACTGTACTTGCCTGTATATCGGTAATATTTTTGTATCAGCATTCTATTGATTCATACACAATCAGAGAGAGAAGGGCCAGAGTGAGAGACACTGAGAGCTGATTAACTAGTAGGGACCGAAAGTATTTAAAGCACAGAATTTAATCAGAATATCTAATCGTGTGCAATGTAATGTACACAAGGGCACAGCGATTTAGAAATAACTTACAAACGACAATTAGTTTCTTTAGGTGTCCTTTTATAGTTGTTATGATAGCTGACATTTCCGTATATTGTGAAATACATAGTGTACCTACACGCCACGGTATTGTATTCTCCTACAAGGCGTACACAGACCATTCACCGGACATGTAAACCACCTGAAGTTCTGCCGGGCTGAAAACTGGCGCAATTTCAGCTATTCTATTCAGGTGAATGGAAGCATGAGGCTAACTTGTATGTGTATAGAATGTATGCGGACGAGCTATGCTCTCACACTCACATGTGTAAAGCTCCTTCTTGCGAAGAATGCACTTTGTTAATGTATTGTGTCCAAATGTATATCTTGTGTTTCCATACTTAAAAGTCTGCCGCAAACCGTTTCTGTCAGCGTCTGTGTAAGTTCCCCATGACGTGCCGGAGTGAATGGGTGAGAAGAGGTAACCCTGCTATTGTGCCATCAGCGAACATCTGCCCACCGCGCGATGTACCGGACTGACTTACAAGTGTGCTCTGGTCGTAGCAATGAGGCGATGGAAAAATAGATTATCACAAAAGAATTCATTTGGCTTTGCAACTGTACACAAAACACCCCGGATCGGACCAGCTTCAATTCTAGCGCAAAAGTAGCAGACTTGGCTGATGAAAACGGCCAGTGTAGCGTGAAAGATAAGCGGCTTTACGCTGAGTTTGGCTTTTCTGGAGGGCCCTTCTCAACGTATGGTTGCCACGGGCTATAATCTGTCCAACTTTGTTAAATGGAACCCTGGCGTGGCTCTATAGCCAGATTTAGGCCGCCATTGTCCCTGTAGCATTTCGTGTTCAGTCCACTAAGTTTCATGGAGAGCTCTTGTGAAGGCTGGCTGAGAGGCACAAACAATGAACTTTGTCTGGTGTTCATTACGATATGTCTTCCCACGCCAGCCGCTAACCGGCATCACAGACTCTTCGATGGCTTAATTAACCACACCAATCATAACGTCCGTACGATAAACAGTGCGTCGACACTATTGGCACCAACAGGAGTAGTTATATTACATGGCAGCTTGTCGACTCAGCCATCTTCAGTATCTGTCATAGTCTTCAAAGTTAATAAAACACAATTTCTACTTAAGTCAGACGGAACTTGCTAATTCATGTGTATGTAGAAAGTCGTCGGGGTCTTATCAGGGACAAAACTTTGCCCTTTCTTGTAGAACTGCTAAAAATCAACAAGGTTAGAAATGTACGGAGGAAAACGAATTTAGGAATGTGCAAGATTTATTGTAATAATGTGATGATGTCTGTCATGGTGTCGTTAATGAACCGTATGAAAAGAAGGTTTGCGCTGTCAGATACATGTCATGGTTTGTGCCAGAAGTCACAAATGAATTGGAGCTGATGTTGGCGTTGATACATTTTTGTAATAAAGTAGAAATTGCACATACTATTAAAAGTGTCATCTGAATTTACGTAATACATTGAATATACAAAGTAACGTTAGCTGGACATTTTCAGTAATTCTAAGTCAGAACTTAAGACATAAACGAACATTACAGATATGACATAAGACCCTTATACAAAATGTGACACTCAAATAACATCCTAGATTATATGATTTATATTCTTTGTATCTGATCATCATGTTTCAATATCACGTTTCGACACTACAGGAATGCGTTCATATCCGTAGACATGTACATTGAAGGCAAATGTATCGATTGGTTTATATAATATGAGCTTTTGAAAAAAATCACTACTTGACACATCTCTCTTATTCAACACTCTTGGTTTATAACAACTTGTAAGACAATGAAAAGATCGTAATCCGTGCAGGGGACCTTGCAAAACTATGCGGAAACATTCACACACAGACACACCGAAAACAATACCTCCGTTTTCACCGTTTTAAGCAACAAAAATGTGAGCGAAGTCCTGTGCGTATATGCCGTTGGGCAAGGCACTCATACAAAATCAGTTGGTTTTAAAATCAGGACAGCAGAGCCCGAAAGGTATATTTTGGGACTCCAAGTAGCTGAACCACCAAAATAATCATTTATAAGTGGTGTATACCAAAAATGTGAATGAAGTCCTGTGCCCATATATACTCCAGGCACCACCACGCCAAACTTCATGTCATTTGGTTTTGAGATCAGGGCACAGAAGCCCAAAACATACACTTTTGCCTGAAAATAGCAAAAACAAAAAGAATTCCAAAAGCTTATAGAAGAAAAATGAACATATCTTGGGGGTATTGGCTGACTTTGATTTCATTTGGCTACAAAATGACAGAATTGAATCCAGTTGACTAAAACGGCAGGAGACGTTAGCAAAACAATAGAATTATTCCCCCGTGGGGTAGCACTGGGGTGATTTCAGAAATCAACGGTGGAGAATTTTTTTATCGAACTCCTGTATTGTGTGTATCTAGACAGAATATAGCCCTGCATAATCATCAATTAAACCAGACATTTATGATTGATGCGCAACGGAAGAATTTGAGAGCTCACTAGAACAAACCAGCTGAACGTAACGTAGACAAGGAAAATTAAGCAGTTTGACTTCTGATAGAATCATGATACTAGCTGTTCTTAGGGTACTCCTATCGTCACCGGTGTTGACTGTACACATTTTTCATGGTGACGTCTTGCACATCCGTCCCACACATCCTTCAAGGCCGAGGTCGGGATGTTTTGACAGAGAAAAATTGCCCTAATGCTAGCGGGTAATGTGAGTCGCCTTAGTGGCGCAATGTAACACATGTTTTCGTTCAGGGTCAAGTTTCTGTGTTGCCCCTTGCAATTTCGCTAATCATCCTGGGTCCTTTGGGAGACAAATGACTGCCGTAACCAGACTTCTGCCCCAGACTACGGTAATTCCTGCTCTTTTCTCGTAGTTGTTCGGTGCTGACAGTGACAGGGAGTACCGGAGAGAACGCGCGCTCTCCCATTCACAAATACTGCCTCCAAGCGTTCCCACAAACCCTTGCAGTACCGGAGTGGAAGTGTGTGTCCCTGCGGACGACTGGCGAGATGTTGGACTGACGCCTCTTGTGCCTGAGGTAGTGAAGCAGACGAGTCAGGTTCAAACTTTCTTGACACCGGAAACTGTATCGAGCTCCAGTCCCACACAGATCCGCGTCCATGACATACGACATCATACCTGTATGATGGCAGCACCGTCCTCCCGAACCGATCCAACATGTCCCCGTCCATACACCAGGGCGGCTCGCCTGAGTAGTGTCTAGTTCTACATCGTATGCTTTCTTAGCCCCGATATCATAGTCCCGATAAACTTCTAAGCACATATTGGTAAGACTTCCACAGATTACAGTGTACATAGAAAGGATATATTCCTGAACAATTTCTACGTGTTATCATGTATGCCACTATACAAACTACATCTTTATGGTTAAGATTTTATCACAGAATATGCCCACACCTTCCGTCCGTGCACGGAAATTAACACAATAGATGTGATCTACCAGAAGACAAAGTTGGCTGACATGTCAAGTTTATGCCGCTCATCACCAGGTTAGATCGGTCGTTATCGTCGTGGGTTTTTTTTCTCACAGACTTCTTTTTTGCCATTCGACCCGACGCTGTGCATTTTGTCAGCGCCTGAGAAAAGTGACATTCTGTTGAGCAGTAATTGTTCGGTCTGCAATGTGCGGTATCCTAACGTTACACGTAGCTGTGACTTTACTGTCGATCATTCCCGTCTCCGGAGAGTTGAGGCCAACCCACGGGAGCTAGCTACCTATGGTCTACAATGTAATCGTCAGTGTTTTTCAATTTAATTTAGAGAGCCATCTTACAAACGCCAACGGCTCCATTCAGCGGTCTCCCACATGGCTTTTTCCCACTACAGACATCTACTCAATATAGGATTCTTTCAGCCGTCGGTAAACTGAGAGCACCACAAATACTTTCTCCAGCTGACTACGCCTCGTGCCTACTTCAGCCTTTGTGGCGGCGGGTTTTCCCTGGATCAAAGCTACTCCAACCATTGAAAGTTGTCCCCCTTGGAGTATTCTTCCACTTGAGAAACATTACAGGGTGGGAAAATGTAAGCTATTCCCTTTCCAAGCGAAGGAAAACTCGATTGTCTAAACGAACTGTTTAAGCATTTTGAGAAAAGGCAACATTTTTCTGTCGGGACCTTTGTGGTACCGGAGTGTCAAATAGACGGAAAGAGCAACAGCTAAAGGGGTTCACGAGTGCCCGCGCCTCTTTGTTAGGCGTCTGCTCATGTGGTCGTTGGGCAATATTTCTACCATTGTATTTCGGTAGTTTCAAAGTGAGAACACGATGAAGTACTCGTGATATTTGCTTTGCAGAATCAGGCTACATTCTGGTGCAACACAACAAGTATAGGAAGAAATGGTGTTTTCTTGTGGAAACTGTCTGGCCAAAATATCTGACCATGTCATATCGTGACATAGACACAGACACAGACAGCGATCGTCCATGTTGCCGGCAACAAACAGACCTGTTCTATGACAAATCAGATAGGGGTCGCCTATGCAGTATGGACAGCGTGTTCTGTCTTATTCATCCAAACAGCCACTTGAGTTTCTATTACATTGTAGCTAGTGGAAAATTGTCTTGTACCTTCGTTTAGTAACTTGACAGGTTCTGGGCGACCAGTCAGCAGTTAAGACAAGAGAGAGAGCATGAAAATGCAACGGAAATAAAATAAAAAGGAGAACGCAGAAGAGAGAAGGGAGTAGCTGTGGCCTGTGGGTGCCACCTGTTTCACAGAAGCTGTGGAATGCTGATTAGAAGATTCCTGTGGCCCCTGGGCTCAGTCGTGCACCGTTGGGCGTGGCCCAGGTAATTATATCATCGCCACAGGGGAGATTAGCCGCACCTTTGCATCTTGTCAATCTCACAAGACCAGAAGGTCAACACACCGTTAAGCCCGACTTGATTATGTCAAACCGTTCGTCTGTTCCTCTCTTCTCCAGCAATCATACTAACGTTACAGTGAACTAAACTAACCATCGACATGTCCGGCCTTTACAAGAACTCAACCTCACCACATCTCCGTATATCTTAGTGTGGGGAATGGAAAAGCTTCAACTGCACATTCCATAAAGTCCTGAATGTCTGATCAGACAAGATGCAAAGCAATCACTCAACCAATTAAGCAATCGATTAATGAATGAATGAATGAATGAATCGATCAAACTTTATGACACAAATGTTAGAATACAAGAATGTATTAATATTATCAAAATTTGTAATATCTACAATACAGAATTCTTCCGAATGCTTCTATGTATACGTCATACATGACGACATATGAACTCATACATCTGATTAGAATAGGATCAATCATACAATTGAAATCGTTACGAGTAACACTATCCTACTAACCTGCTGTCATATAATAGAGACTTTGCAAGAAGGATTTGCTGTGTTGTGTCTTCGAGTTTTGGGGAGAGTAATGTCTGTGTGGTTTCTCAGAGCATCAGTCAGCTGGTCTTCTGTACATCGAAAAATACTGTGTTTGTTGGTACTTTTGTGCATGTATAGTGTATATTTGAGCTGTGCGTGTGTGTGTGTGTGTGCATGCATGTGTGCGTGCATGTGTGTGTGTGTGCGTGCATGTGTGTGTGTGCGTGCATGTGTGTGCGTGCATGTGTGTACGTGCATGTGTGTGCGTGCATGTGTGTGTGTGTGTGTGTGTGTGTGTGTGTGTGTGTGTGGTATGTTTGAGACATCGTGGAAAGTAAACCAGCTGGTCAGATTGTGTCCATGCCTTACAGGTGCTGCTTGTCTCACATAAACACAAATCCGTTCAGCGGACATTCAAGAATGAAACAGATGATGACATCTAAACATCAGAAGTACCAACCAGCCCTAGCCTGTGTGACAAGTAATCAGTCACGTTAGCTTCACTAACGCCTCCTAAGCGTTTTCGAACATGAATACGTGTTATAGGACTGGTTTACAACAGGATATCAGCTGTTCACGTCCTACCAGCGACATCCGTGTCCCGGCCCTGTTCCATTTTCCTTGTGCACGGATGTGCACTGTTTCCGAGCCTGCCAGAGAACAAGCCCCCTGTAAGATTTGGAACATGTAACTCCGCTGGCCGCCCCGTTATTTACTTGTGAAATAGTGCATTTCTTTGTCGACCACCCGCAGCTCGACAGAAATGTCAATCGGAAGCCACCACCATGTCTCTTCTTTACCCTGGGCCGTGCTCCCGTGAAGAGGGAACATTGTTGGAACAAGATTCCGCCGTCAAGCGGAACATGTCGGGATCAGAGCGTTGCTACTAGAGTTTCATTCGAGACTGAACGACACTCGCTAGATAATACGAGCGGCTCCCTAACCCTCACGTCTTGAAAAGTTGGAGTCTATGGACAGATTTATCAGACACGGTCAGCCAGGATGAGAGACTTGTAAAGGTGGAAAATGGACTGGCCTAAATCCGCCCAGGAATGCAACCAGAACCGTTCCGGACTTTACGCTTTGAGCTGAAATGAGACGTTGTGACTCAATTTGCAACATTTAGGAGCTTTTATGGTATTGAATGGCAGGCTTGGCTATGTACACATTACACAAGTTGGGCTGTGCCGGAACGTGTGCTGCATGACTTCCAACTTATCAACGGCTTACAAAACCAACGGCCTCAATTAGTGGGATCCAAAAGGCAAATAAATATATGAAAGACTCGACTAAAAACCTGTTGTATTTTTGTGAATAACAAAACAGCATTAGTGTCGCTACTCAAGACGGGCTCAAGGTGGGCGGTCAGGCTGCTACAGAGTGGCTGAGTTCTCCGATGTACACACGACACGGGGCAATGCACCAAGTACACTGGAACAACGTCCGCTTATCACCCAGTAATCAGGTGTAAGCTAGGCAGACAGGGACAACGGCTAACAGCCGCGCTGACTGACGGCCTGTCACTCAAAGCACACGAGACGGGAGAAAGGCCTAATAAATCAACACGCAGACATGCATACATACAGACAGACAGACAGACAAAACACAGAAACACACACACACACCGACACACACCGACACACCCCCACACGTACACACACACACACACACTAACACACAGACACACATACACAAATCACACACACCACACATACACACGCGCGCGCGCGCACACACACATACGCACCCCACTCACTCACACACACATACACATACTGTAATGTTTAGGAAGGAATGGGCTTTGGGCAAACAGCTATTTTAAAACTGTAGCGGAGAGTGTGAATAGGCCTCACATCAGCATCCGAAAGAAACCAAATTAATCTTGACACGCCCGACGGCCGTGAATGGCGGGTTTTTACTGACTGAAGTTGGAACAGGGGAAAAGACAACCGACACCAGTCAACAATTTCACGTTCAGCAGCCCTAGACCCCGTCAGGTGTATTTGTCCCCACCTATATATCAGAGCAGAAACATTCGCACCCTGCACGTCCCAGAGATTGACAAGCAAACTTTGCAGGAGAGCTTTCATTAACAAATCGCCAAGTCTTTGTTGTTGACATGCCTGAGATGTGCGGCGCACGGCGCGCCGGGACAGGTGTGTACTTCAGACACATAGTCTTGTCAACACCACCGCGGTGTAGGGGCGCAAGGCTCGGGCTGCCGGGAACGCAGGGAAGCACTCCCGTTGCTAAAGGGACACTCATTTTCCTTCAGCTGGATGAACCAGGACAAGACGTGACCACCTGTACATCTTCAGCTGCCATTAACCCGTGCTCTTTACGCACCACTAAAGCGCTTGTCCTGCATATTCTAGTCCAACATGGACCGTATACGCCATATGTTATGACCCGGAAACGGAAAACCAAATTTTAGTTAGCATAGACAAAGCCCCGCTCCAATCTCTAACGGTATGTTATCAGAACCGGTGATGATCGTCTCCTCCCAAAATGGAAGCGTTTTGCAAGCTGTGCATCATGGGAAACATCAAGAGAAATATTTACCCAAAGGGTAGTCTGTCCAAATTCAAATAAAATCAATTGCTCAAGATGTCAATAGAGCTTAACATATATGATATAGCAAACAATACCTACATGTTACGTTACATACCTCTGGCAGAACAACTCAGTTCTGATCAGTAAGACTCAGAAGCCAATATTATAGAGTCCTTTGGGCCCCCTAGCGGCTCGATATGGTACTGTGGTACTGCAGCGGACCTTCCGATTTTGATATCTCGTGTTCTGGACATGCTATGGACGTGATATTTGAGTGGTAGATTTCTCTTAGGGCAAAGAGTAAGTGGTGTAGGTTTGCGCCCCCTGGAACTGCAGGATGGGATTTTGTTTCAGAATTTGGTGGAGAACAACTCAGGAAGGGGTTGACGGATCGTCATGGTTTTGGTTTGTTTCTTGAAAAAAATCTATAATCACTTATTTTCCTTCAAATGGTCAAAATGGGCTTCAGAATGTTTTTCATATGCTGGTTTGGGAAGTCAATGAACAGATGACTTTCTTTTATTTTCGGGACGGGCGAATCTATCTCCTTTCCACAGGCTTTTCAGTGTACATTTCCATACAATGCCAGGGTAGAGATGACGATCTAACAGAATCGACGATTCTACTGGTAGAGATCCCGAGTCCCTGTCTTGTTCTAAAATAATAGGAATCGAAGTTTAAAAGTTTTGTCTAAATGTACAGACCCTGCCGGCAGAGATCCCGATCGTAGATTCTGTCTTAATTAATGTTACGTTGCTTCGCGTATTTTCCAACGATAATTGTACTGACTTCGTGTATTCTTTTGTGCAACTAAAGAGTTACCAAGACTGCCATACTAACAGGAAACAGCGTTTCGCACAGGACGGCCGGAGCTACAGAAAGACCGCACTATCATACTTAGCACTCACACTATCATACTTAGTACTCACACTATCATACTTAGTACTCACACTATCATACTTAGCACTCACACTATCATACTTAGTACTCACACTATCATAAAGGGTTCAATACGGAATATCACATTTTCCACAACCTCCGAGTGCGGAGCTTACGAATAATCGAGTTTCTCCTTCATCACATTCCAAACAAATAACTCGAATAACATTTGCTTTGTTCTTTATCGCGGCTTTCTTAACAGTTTTTAACTAAAAAGCTACAATGAAAGCTACAATAGCAAAGGTACACCCATTCACCCATGGTATGCGGATTTGTTTTAGGGGGTGGTGGGGTGGTATGCGGACTTGTTTTAGGGGGTGGTGGGGTGGTATGCGGACTTGTTTTAGGGGGTGGTGGGGTGGTATGCGGACTTGTTTTAGGGGGTGGTGGGGTGGTATGCGTACTTGTTTTAGGGGGCGGTGGGGTGGTATGCGGACTTGTTTTAGGGGGTGGTGGGGTGGTATGCGGACTTGTTTTAGGGGTGGTGGGGTGGTATGCGGACTTGTTTTAGGGGGTGGTGGGGTGGTATGCGTACTTGTTTTAGGGGGTGCGTACTTGTTTTAGGGGGTGGTGGGGTGGTATGCGTACTTGTTTTAGGGGGTGGTGGGGTGGTATGCGGACTTGTTTTAGGGGGTGGTGGGGTGGTATGCGTACTTGTTTTAGGGGGTGCGTACTTGTTTTAGGGGGTGGTGGGGTGGTATGCGTACTCGTTTTAGGGGGCGGTGGGGTGGTATGCGGACTTGTTTTAGGGGGCGGTGGGGTGGTATGCGGACTTGTTTTAGGGGTGGTGGGGTGGTATGCGGACTTGTTTTAGGGGGTGGTGGGGTGGTATGCGGACTTGTTTTAGGGGGCGGTGGGGTGGTATGCTGTAGCTTGGGAGATTCTGATCGCAGTTTGTGTCATTTAAGTAACTGGAGGTCTTACCCTTATTCTATCAGTCCCAATATTTGCTAGGTCAATTAGGACCATCGAGAAGTGGCGAACGAGAGCCTTTCTGTCCGTCCGGAGGTTGTCGCGGTCATGCGTCATTAGCCAGACACAGTGTGGCCATGCTCGGTCAGACATTTCGTGCCACAGCATTCCGTCTCGTTGTGACGGACCAGGCAGGGCGGAACGGTGGCAGGAAAGATATGGGAGTGGAGCCAGCAGCCGACATGCTGATGGAGGCAGAGATAGACACGGTAGCTGTACGTTTTGGGGCTGGGGGGGGGGGGGGGGGAGGGGGGATATTCTCTACTGGTGAGTAAAACGTAACTTAAGCAAGAGTCCGTAGGACACAATTCTCCGTGAAGCAATTATGGTGTTTGCGGCGTGGCTAAGGTGTTTGACACCTTCTTTAACTACAGACATGTCAAAGTTCAGACGAATCCATCAAAAGGATCTTGATTTATAGGTGCAAGGACACAGACCCAGACAGAAACAAGTTGTCAAAGTATGAAAGTCTCATTTTAACAAAAGAGGCTATTGTAGCATTTTCCAATAAATTATATAAATGAGGCATTAATTTGCATGATATATATCTAATAATGTTCAACTTGACTTAACTTCCAAATGCTGCAAGAATGAAATCCCCATCATTCACATCTACGGAATTATCTTTTCTTGTCAATTATGCATATTAGGTACTTATTTGCATAAGTAATGTCAATCGATATTCCTCTCCATCTCAGATGCAGGCAGTTACAGGTAGTATAGAAAGCCGCAGCCTAACATCTGCTTGGAGTCGTTAATTGCAACCAGGAATCCCGTTCCTTCTCGGGGTGCACGTTGGTCCGTCAGCTGTTGCGTTCACGGCGGACTGAAGCCCCTGCCACACTTGTGCGTATAAGCAAGTCCGTGTGAGTTCCGTGTTGAATTCTGACAATACGCAGTTGTACGCTCAAAATATCAAATTTCTTGAGTTATGCGCGGCGCATATATAGGGCATGATTAACGAATTCAGCGCATCCATTGCGTATGAGACACGTATGATTTGCATATGAAGTGCGCAATACTATTATCCTTGCAGCGAATAGCTGCGTATCAGGTGCGTATGCTGAGCGTATTCCGGACGCACACAACGTCTGCCGACCGCATGCCCGACGGCGTGACGCACTTCCAACTATTGCTAATTACGAGCTAATTTGATTGCATTGATATCAGTACATGTAGTTACTTTAAACTGTTGTGGGAAGACGCCTCTACAACTGACGACAAGTAGGACTTTTTGCATATGTGTAACATGAACACTAGTTTTGCTTCTGGAACACTCCATGACAATTTGAGTTATTATTTACCCTGTATATTTGGTTGCGTTGATATCAGTAGTTACGTAAACTGTTATTGGAAGACGCCTCCACAAGTGCCGACAGGTAGGACTTTTATGTGTGTGTGTGTAACAAGGACTCTGCAGTTGTGTGGGGCATTTTAATGATCATTTACATTAAAAGTTATGTACACTATAAAGATTGTATTTGTTTCCTCTCTGCCCTTAACTAGATTAGATACCCGACCCGACCAATTGAATACCAAATCTGGAAAGTACCCCGGATATCGTATGCGCTATGTGTACGCTATCCGTACGCTATCTGTGCGTTTGTCATACGTTACTGATACGTCTAATGCGCTGCCCGATCGCAAGACGAACGGCACTAATTCGTGACATATATTCTTATTCGCCATACGTTTGTTCATCGTGCGTTGTATCTGCGCTGCAAGTCCGCTATGTGTACGCTGTTCAGAGCTCGTGCCGCAAGAGAAGCGTATTACCGCGTATAAAGGGCGAACACATAGCGCGCTAGTACCGCACTCGACCGATGTCGGACGGATGCATTGCGAATTTACAATGTCTGAGCACGAACGTTTTGGGTAGTTCCAAAAGTTTCAGGCGTACTGGGCCGTACCTTGCATATGCCTGCGTACCTAAAACTTTCACAAAACGATTGAGATACGAATTAGGTGCGTCTTGTGCGTACGCCTGCGTATGACAAAAATGTTATACGCAACCCACACGGACACGATATACGCACAGGTGTGACAGGGCCCTAAGGTGCATCGTCGATAGAGCTGTGCGCACGTTCGCAGCTACAACTCACGATCCCTTGCTGCATTGGTATGTGACTTGGCATATCGTATGCTAGGTTGCGTGTGGTGATGCCCGCGGTCTATTTTACACCGTAACAGTGTCTAAACGATCACAGCCAATAGCGTAAAAGACTCGCAATCGGACCAAACTAAAGCGTGTACTGAATGGGGGGACTGTTCCACATGCGCGTCAATGTAGGTGTGCAATTACAATATTACATTGACGATAAAAGCAGCTACGGTGCGGGTGTAAAAAAAATTGTGCATCATCACGCACAACCTAGCAGACGATGTGCCAAGTTACACACCAATACGACAACGGGATCGCGAGTTCTTGTTGCGAACGTGCAAACAGCATAATTTCTACAACACACAACAAATTCGATAACAGGGTCAGATGAAGTAACTAATGTCATGCGGTTTGAATAGACCATTGTCTAGCTGTCTGTATGTTGAAGACAGAATGACAAGACGGGTGATTTCTAAGGCACGGCAATTCAGTCAGACAGTCAGGACAGCAATAGCGGAGAGCTAGAGAACTTCAGTTGAGGAAAAGTGAGCAGAGCCAGCAACATGTACATGTAGTCACCGTCAGTCTTCCTCATGACTCAGGAGACTCCCGTGCCCAGTGTACAGGAAACCTTGTCTCTACCGTCTTGTTATACAGACCCGGATCTTAATCCATAATTTAATCATTTTAATGTTGACATCAGTGTTTGTGTTGCAAATCAAAACTTGTTTTACATATAGAATCTGCTTAACTGCGCCTCCCATCTGTCAGCGTAGTTGGTGCAATTATCCGGCTGGTGCAATAATGCGAAGTAGCCCAGCTGGACCGGTAGTACACTGTATCATACAGGAGGTGAATAGTTACCTCGGTGTGCTGTATGAACTTGTTAGCACGCATTTAGATGTTAGAAAGCTTTCTTTATACAGGTACAGTGCGGTAATACATGCATTCACAGCAAGGAGGTTATACAGTCTATATAACCTCCTTGTTCATAGTAATAAGACAGTGAACAGGTAGAGACAGCATCCTGTCTGTCAGGAGGAGATTTGTTACCATCCCAGCATTCCTTAATACACATCCAGCAATACACATCCACAGATAGCTGACTGTAGACAAGAAGCATATAGACTTGTCATGTCGCTTTTGATATTGCAGCAACTGGTACACTTTGATCATTATCTCCATGAAAAAAGGCTTTTTCATGAGATACTGTTTTGCTTGCGTTTGGTGTCTGTGTGTATGTTTGTGTCACCGGACGCTTAAAGTCGCCATAACTGTAGAACCTGTACATGGATTGAATTGATTTTTGGTATGTGGGTGGGTGTCAGGTGGAGGAAGGTCAAGGTCGATTTTGGGCTTCCTGGCATGTGTGACTGGAACTGCAATGGCGTATTTGTTAAAATCTTAAATGTAGAAGAACTGAAGAGTGGATGGACAGATCGTCATGTTCTTTGGTACACAGGTAGGTTAGACCAAGTTGTACACACTTAAGTGCAAACTATGCAAATGAGACCG